>NC_090695.1:44043767-44319061 GCF_013368605.1 Nyctibius grandis | reverse complement strand
TTTACTACAGGGCGCCTGATCAAGAGGAGTCTATTGATGACGCCTTCTCACTCTAGCTACAGGAGGCATCGCGCTTGCAGGCTCTCGTCCTGCTGGGGGAGTTCAACCACCCAAACATCTGCTGGAAAAGCAGCACGGCGAGCTGTAGGCAATCCAGGAGACTACAGCTCTTGGACATCCTGGAGTGATCGAGGATAACTTCTTAAGCCAGGTAATAGCCCTAGCAGAGGGGATGCAATACTGGACCTGATGGTCATCAACACATGTGAGATAATCTGTGATGTCAAGATTGGAGGCAGCCTGGGCTGCAGTGATCATGCACTGGTGGAGTTTGCAGTCCTGAGGGACATGGGTCAGGCAAAGGGTAAAGTCAGGACCCTGAATTTTAGGAAAGCAAAATTCCAGCTGTTCAAGGAGTTAGTCAATAGGACCCCTGGAAAACTGCCCTCAGGGACAAGGGAGCAAAACAGACCTGGCAGATCTTTAAGGACTCTTTCCACAGAGTGCAAGAGCTCTTGAACCCCAGGTGTAAAAAATCAGGCAAGGAAGGCAAGAGACTGTCACGGCTAAGTCGAGACCTCCTGGTCAAACTAAAGGCTGAGAAGGAAATGCACAGGCAGTGGAAGCAGGGACAGCTATCCTGGGAGGAGTATAGGGACACTGCTCAGTTGTGTAGGGACAGGGTCAGGAAGACCAAGGCACAGCTGGAGCTGAAATTGGCAAGGGATGCAAAGAATAGTAGGAAGGGCTTCTATAGGCATGTCAGCCAGAAAAGGAAGGTCAAAGAAAGTGTAACCCCTCAATGAGCAAGACTGGAAAACTGGTAACAATGGATTAGGAGAAAGCTGAGTTACTCAACAACTTTTTTGCCCCAGTCTTCACGGCAACCTCTCTTCCCACACCTCTCAAGTGGATGGACCGCAAGGCAGGGACTGGGGGAGGAAAGTCCCTCCCACTGACCACCTGAGGAACCTGAACGTACATAAGTCTTTGAGACCTAACAAGATGAGTCCGAGAGTCCTGAGAGAACTGGCTGATGCAGTTGCCAAGCCACTCTCTATGATATTTGAAAAGTCATGGCAGTTAGGTGAAGTTCCTGGAGACTGGAAAAAGGGAAACATTGCACCCATTTTTAAAAAGGGTAGAAAGGAGGACCCTGGGAACTATCGACCTCTCTGCCACACCTCTGCACCTGGGAAGATCATGGAACAGATCCTCCTGGAAGCTATGCTAAGGCACATGGAGGACAGGGATGTGATTAGAGACAGCCAGCATAGCTTCACCAAGGGCAAGTCGTGCCTGACCAACCTACTGGCCTTCTATGATGGAGTGACTACATCAGTGGACAAGGAAAGAGCTACGGATGTCATCTATCTGGACTTCTGTAAGGCCTTTGACACAATCCCCCACAACATCCTACTCTTTAAATTGGAGAGATATGGATTTGATGGGTGGACTGTTCGGTAGATGAGGAATTGGTCATATGGCCACATCCAGAGGGTAGTGGTCAATGGCTCAATGTCCAGATGGAAATCAGTGACAAGTGGTGTCCCTCAGGGGTCCGTACTGGGACAAGTACTGTTTAACATCTTCATCAGCAACATAGGCAGTGGGATCAAGTGCACCCTCATCAAGTTTGCAAATGACCCCAAGCTGAGTGGTGCAGTTGACACGCCTGAGGGATGAGATGCCATCCAGAGGGACCCGAACAAGCTCAAGAAGTGGGCCCATGCAAAATTCATGAAATTCAACAAGGCCAAGTGCAAGGTCCTGCACATGGGTCAGGGCAACCCTCAGTATCAGTACAGGCTGGGGGATGAAGGGATTGAGAGCAGCCCTGTGGAGAAGGACTTGGGGGTACTGGTGAATGAAAAGCTGGACATGAGCCAGCAATATGTACTCGCAGTCCAGAAGGCCACTTGCATCCTGGGATGCATGAAAAGAAGCATGACCAGAAGGTCAAAGGAGGTGATTCTGCCATTTACTCTGCTCTGGTGAGACCCCACCTGAGTAATGCATCCAGCTCTGGGGTCCCCAGTATGAGAAAGACATAGACCTGTTGGAGCAGGTCCAGAGGAGGGCTACAAAAATGATCAGAGGGATGGAACACCTCTCCTATGAAGAAAAGCTGAGAGAGTTAAGAGTTGCTTAGCCTGGAGGAGAGAAGGCTTCAGGAAAACCTTATTGCAGCCTTTCGATACTTAAAGGGGGACTATAAGAACGACAGAGAAAGACTTTTTACCTGGGCCCATAGTGAAAGGATAAGGGGCAATGATTTTAAACTGAAAGTGGGTAGATTTAGCTTGGACATAAGGGAGAAATTTTTTATGATGAGGGTGGTGAAACACTGGAACCGGTTGACCAGAGAGGTAGTAGATCCTCCATCCCTAGAAACATTCAAGGTCAGGTTGGACAGGGCTGTGAGCAACCTGATCTAGTTGAAGATGTCTCTGCTTATTGCAGTGGGTTTGGACTAGATGACCTTGAAAGGTCCCTTCCAACCTAAAGTATTCTATGATTCTATGATTCTATTCTATGAAAATCCTTGTTGTTCAAAATTTGGGTGGTGATGGAAGATGAAGGAAAAGCACTAAGCCAGGGTAAGTATGCAAACATGAGGCCCTGTGTTGGAGACGAACCTTTTTCCTATATGGACTGATCTCACGTCCTCTGCTGAAATTTCTGACAACTTTCATTAGTTAATACAGTATCTGATAGAATTTTCTTATCACAAAGTTCTTCTTTCACCCATGGTAACATTGTCCTTCTCCCTGAAAGTATACCTACTAAAATGACTTCATTAAATCCTTTAGACAAAATCTTTAATGTAGATATTTTCCTGTGGAGAGGCTGGGCTTTTAATTCAGATGATGTGTTAACTTGTTTAATAAAAGCAAAGAAAATCAATCTCCTCTGATACCAAATTTGATTTTTGGAAAGCAGTGACTTTTTCCTGGATGAAAATGTTTGTGGAGTAGTGGAGCAGATTAGTGAGCATACATTAGTTTGTATACTGTGACTCAAATAAGCCCAATATGTGCTACATGCAGTCAGCAGCACAGATCTTTTTTTGCCCAGCTGCCATGATCAGAACTCCTGCCAAAAGTTTCACAATCCAAACTGACATCTAAACATATTGGTTGAACCCTTAAAATTGATCTCTACCCTCATACACAAAATAGTCACCACTTCTTTCACCACTGAAAGCCTGAGACTGGGTGAGCTTAACTGCTACCTACAGCTGAGCAAAACTAGAACCCCATCTCTCAGGGAGGAGAACAAATCCCAGAGCCCAAGAATACTAGGTCTTCCTCAGCCATCCTCACTGAAAAAAAAAGGAAGTACTAGGACAAGCATCTTAGATGCTCACAGCTGCCAGATTTCCACATTTAGAGGAAGCTGGAATGATAGGAAATACAGGCTGCTTCTATTATTTCTGTGACTGTGCCTGTGACAGGCAGCTGGAGATCCAAGACCTGAAGAAGGCAGATGGTAAAGCAGTATTAAAGTAATAACATAAGTTTTCTAATGACTTTCAGTTCATTTTGCCTTTCTCTTTTCATATTATCTCAGCTGTACTGGGAATTTGGCCCAATGGGTATACTTCATCCCTATCCCCACCTTTCAGGCAGAGGACAACTTTTTCTATTGGTCCAACAATCTTCAAGGTAGGAAAGTGGAAGCTAGGTGTAACATAACACTTCCAAATCTTCTTAATTTCATTTTAATTTTTGACAAACATGATGCTTGAGTCACGACTTCGACTGCATGGATTTGGTGATGTGTTTGTTCCCAATGATCATATTGACACATCTATAATTTCTTTTGTGCTCCTAGAGCTCTGGAATATGAAGCACATCAAAAAACTTCCTGACACCAAAGATCACATGCAAGCTATATACTGCTTTCATTATTGTTGAGGTGTTGGATGGCTTCTGATTTGGGTGAACAAATCTTCACTGGTATGTTTTACTGTAAAAACAAGTGATATCTGACTAACATCTTAGCTTTTCTGTAAGTCTAGAAGTATTGTGGCAAATCAGCAATATGCTCTACGTGTATGAATTGCATAAACTCTTGAAACCTGCTCTGGAGAGGATGGGACAGATGCAGATAATCAAACCCACTGTTTGTTCCATATTGTACACTTTGTGACATTTGACTGCTTTCTAGTGCCAATTCTGAAATTGTGCTGACTTTGAAGCAGTCATCCATTAACAGTAAAAGCATTTATTTGTCAAGTTCCTCCATGCTAATGCATACTGGGATTTTATAACCCTTCATCAGTTTTTCAGTTGTGTTTTTCAGAAAAAAAAAGAACTAAATAGAGGAATCTGACCAATCCGAGCACTTGATCTGGGCTGGAACAAGATACACTTGGCATTGTAATTAAGTACCTCTATAAAAATGCCTAGATAAGGCATATGTAGAGAGCAATTACAACCACTTAAAAATTTGTCTAAAGTAATCTTGGCCTATGGTACTGCTTACAGTCTGACACGATATTTAAACCACAAACTTATAACAAGGTATTCTCCTTTTCTGGTAACAGGTTGTATGTTACTTAATATTTTGACCAATGTATGTGGGAATAATTTCCTGGGTGAACTCCTTGTAGAAGATAAACTGCTCAAAGGTGTATGTATATTGGATTCTATTAGCAAAGTATTAAGCAGATTAAGAGATGAAATATTTCACAAGGCAAATAACTTTTCCTATGCACTGGCACCATACAGAAGCTAGAGATCACAGAATACATCTGTGTTTTAAATAAGAAAGTGCATGCACATTATTATTGTTGCTGTTCATAATGGTAATCATCAATGTTAAACAATATAAAATATTAAAAAGGAGTTAAGGTTGCAGTAGCCAAAGACAGACATTCAGTAGTCACCTTGGTGTTTTTATTCATCCCTGACAGAGTTGTAACCATGCAACGCTCTCAGATGGCTTTAGAAAGGAGTGTGATAGTCTTATCTTTACTGTCTCTCTTAGGGAAGAGTATGTGTTCAGCAAGACTTCCTTAAGTCAGACCTGACAGTGAAGAGAGTAACACTGAAACTGTTGACTTGATTTGTGGAGCAGTTACCCCACTCTTGTTCATGAAAGCTTGCCCTCAAAGATTATTTTAAATTGTTTTATATTTATAAGCACCAGTATAATAAAGTATTCTGCCAACATCTGTGAACATTTGGCATTTTTAGTATTTAATATCCAAAAGAAAGGTGCACTGCCATCTTCATACCTTCATATGTGTTTTAAACTACATAGGTAGGCACACTTATTTTGAGAAGAATTAAAAACATAAAATGCTTAAAATGTGCAGGTGCATATAGTTCTTTACTGAGTTTCTAAATCTGAAAACAGAATTTGCAGTATGCTGTTTGCCTTGAATTTGCAAGTGTTTTTTCATATATGCTGAGTGGTGGTGTATATCAAGCTAGGACTGAATATATAGATTACTTGTTGAATGTGACTTCATTATAGAGAACACAATTCCTATTGTGCAGTACAGATATACTATTTGTGTTTCTCTATTACAGTGTAATGACTGGAATGTTGCTTATATTTGACTCTCTTTCAGATACAATTTTTTGCTTATTTATTGCTTGTGGCAGAGTCCAGGCTGTGGTGGTTCTCTGAGATTTAGTGCTTCCTTTCAGAAATTCAAAGGTATCTCTAAATAACCATCCCTCACTTCTTTGCCACTAATTTTCATGACATTAGGACTGGACCCAGTGTAGTAATTCACAACAAAATCACATTGTTTTAGCCTACTAAGGCAGTAAACAGCTGCTTTCAATATTGTATGGTAAGAAACAGTTAGAAACATGGAACAATTAAGGTTTGCTTTGTAATTTATGTCATATATATCAGCAGAATTACTATTTCAGTCTTCTATGATAACCTTATTTCTGATTCTAGCTGATTTTTCTCACAGGCTCCTAAACATAACCTGATACTGCTTTCTCTGATGCTCTCCTTGGTTGCTTTGACTGATTACATACTTCACTGTTCAGTACAACTTTTTTCTCAAAATATAGGAACTGTCTCTGCGTGTCTACTCATTTCATATGCTCTCAAGCATGGAACATGATACTTGTCAAGATAAGCTCATTTTGTATTGCAGAATATTTGATAAATGTCAACATTCCATACAGGTTCCTATTTCTATTAGTAATCACTGGTGGTTTTGTTTTTATTGTTCTGAAAGAAAATACATGTTTTTGCCAGTCTTGCTCACATCATCTGTCTGTGGCTGCTATTAGAATTTATTTCATGATACCCAGATACTGTATTTTCTTTTCAGGTCAGTTTTTAGCTTGGTCTTACAAAAAGTCAATAGTTGAAATCCTGGTCCCTGAACACTTTTGTCTAGGTTTTGATGAAAGGTTTTCTCACTGTACATCACTTATCAGTTTACCTGAATTTACCTTGCTATAGGTCCACTCTGTCTTCACCTTTACACTTTCTGTCAAGAAGCATATTCCCAAAGCGGTAGGGACTGGCCTTCTTCCTCTGTTCACTCTCCTTTGGGACTCAGCCCTCACCTGAGTACTCGTGTTCCACCTGCTCCCCAATGCATCCAAAGTCCAAGCAGATCCACTGTTCATTGTCCAACACAAGACTATATTGGACAGTTCCCAGTTCAGACAGGAGGAACAAAATTGTCACTTGTGCCCAGGTTTGTGTACACAGGCAAACGCCTACAGGTTTGCCTCAACATCCACAGTGTGAGTGCTTCCTGGACGCTCACCAGCAGGATTCCCATCACGTCAACAACTGAATCCTTCTCAAATGTGCATCATGCTGTTTCTGACCCTTCCGCTTTTCCCGGTCTTCCATCAAGAGAAATTAATGCCAATCCACTGGTGTTCCACATGTTGGCAATCCTTCATGAGTCACTCAGATCAAACCCAATAGATCAAGCAAGACCAACCACTACCTGTAATCTGGGAAGAAATTTGGCCCTATAATTAACAAAACTTCACCACACCTAATTTCCACAGTGACAAGAAGCGAGTTCTTCACATCTTCTACAGAATATCACTACTTTGTGTCTTTTGTACCACTCCTCAAGCTGCGTTGCAGTAAGAACTCTTCCCCTGGCATCCAGGGCTGCAGGGGGTTTTTAAAACAGTCTGTTAGGCTACTGGTGTATGTAAGGATAACTTACATGACTGTCATTTTCTAAGATGTGATCTGTGGGTCTTTTTGCAGTTGGCGTGTGAACTTATTCAGAATCATTTTCAGGGTCTCCAAGTTTTCTGTGAAAATTTTACAAATTTGTTAAACCATCCAGTGGTCACTCACTTTCTATTTTCACCTGTCTTATTGATTTTTATAACGCCCCAGGCAACAGCAGATTTCCAGTAAAAGCAAACTGGGTGACATCATTTATTTCACTCACTTCCTCAAGGCCACTTACTGGTTTCCTTCCTCAGATTGTTTTATCCCTGATCATATTAGTGGTTGTGATTTTTCCCCCTTTTTTTTAGCCTGCGTTCTCTAATCACAGCACTCTATGTATTATGTATATATAGAGAGAGATATAAGATATTCATATAATAAGTTATATAACATATATGAGATAAAATATCTCTTATTTGTATTTTGGATAAGATGTATCATATATACACTTATGTATATAAGATACATTTTGTATCTTGACATTCAAGATAATTATAGACATCAGCATTTTTTGTGTGGAGAGAAGCTGAACTCTAGGCCCTCAGGCCTCCCTAAGCCCTGAGGCATATTGAAAACGATAATAACCCACGGTTTGTTTTGCCATATTACTTAATTAATCCTGCTGCTCTAAAATTGCATTCTTCTTTCACTGGATATTAAACCAACTTGTCAGTCGTAATTGCAGAGCTCCTTTTTCCCTTTTTATCTTGTTCAGACCAGCTCTACTGAGTCTATCTTTTCTTTGTATTCCATCTATCTCTTTATTTCAATTTTTAGTCTAAAGTAAATGCATGTCATAAATGGTTGGGATAAAAAATTAGTTAGTAAGTTTATGAAATAATAATTGTAATTCATATAGAAACTTAATTAATATTTTGAAATATTTTAATTGTAAATATTTTAAAAGTTATATCTGTAGAAGTGTAATAAAAGTCATCCACTTACAGAATAGTGTATAGGCTGCTGTGTTATATGGATAATTCTACACATCAGTAATAAATAACTTCAAGTTTTAAATAAATTCCCACTCTGTTTTGTTAAAGATGTCAGTCTGTTAAAATGGGCTCACAGTGCAACTCTGCCACGTGCACAGGAGAATGGGTACTTCTGAGGAATATCAGGTAACATTCAGTACTTGCAAAATTGCTTCTTTCTCTGTGCACAAGCACAAAAACTCCTTTTTAAAAAGTAGGTGCATAGCTTTCCTGTCTTCATTTAATTTTGCCTTCCCTCTTCTGTCCACACTGAACAGGAAAACATATGCAGAAGGTGATACAAAGAAAACATGAGCAATGTAGTAACAAAATAAGGTAAATGAATAACAATTCTCCCTCAGCACTTAAACCATAGAAGAACTATCTGACTCTGATATTCCTGCCTTCTGAGAGACATGACATTTCTGTCATCATTTGTGCTGTTTTGCCTACCAAATATTCCAGAATTGAGGGCTGTGAGCAACTCCCTTACAGTCCACAGAAGTTCAGCCTTTACTATAATTGGGAGTGAGATCAGGCCCAAATGAATAAGCAGACCTATAGCCACACAGTTTCGTCGGCTAGAAACTGTGAATGAGCCTCAGCCTTTCCTGTAGTTTTCCCAGAAGAGTCCCCATTTTCATTTCTTCTGGAAAGATGTGGTCCTCGTGTATTTTTAAGTCTCTGTCTGTCTGAAGTTTTACACCAGTAAATTTTTGCTCATTTCCCAGGGAGCTGAAACCTAAAGGGCTGAAACCTAAAAATCAGTGCTAACACATGTGATCCGCTCTTCTTCTTTATCTCTCTGCACGTTTGTTTTTATTATTTTCTCAGGCCTATTTAGTGTTGCAGTCTCTGTGTGGAGTATTATATTTTTTAAATAATGCAATATTGCTGACAGGGTTTGCATGATGGTATCATTGATATTGATGTGACAGCCTTGATGTCTCTCTGCTTATTATTATGAAGTATGTCTGCTGTGATGCAGAAAGCAGTATTCTTGATCCCCTCTTCACTCTACATGATTAGTTGTGCTGCCCTAAAACAAAATCTTAATTCACTCTGAATACTGACAGTGATCCTGACAATCATTAACACTCATCCTCAGTGTGAAATCCATTCACAGACTTCTCCTTTCATTCCCATTTTTATGAGGCAGCACACACTTGAATCATCAGTCACCCAGACGAACTGCAGGCAGCCAGTGTACCCCAGCAGCGCAGAGTGAGCGTGCCTCCATGAGGCACCAGGGGATATCAGTAGGAATAAGAAACAGAGACTTAAGCATCAGTAAAAGGAGAGAGCACTGTAAACTGAAGTGCTAGTGTTATCCAAAGTGAGTTTTCTTAATATTTCTCAGGTGCTGTGTCTCAGCTACAGCTCAGAGCCATCACATCTAGTGAGAGAAATTTCCTTCTGTCTCAAGCCAGATCCTCTGGGAGTAGTACAGTTGTCTTTTGGGAGCAGTTCTGATCCTGATCCCTGCAAAACAGCCCTCCTGCCCAGGAAAGCGCATGAGAAGGCAGCAGATGGTAACCAGAAGACGAGTGACAGGCACTGGACTAATAGCCGAGTAAAGGGTTCTGCATCCTCTTATCCGCCTTCTGAGCCATCTAGTCCCACCATCTCCTCCAACAGCACAGGTCTTCATTTAATACTTTCACTTCTTCCACCTCAGCCTTTGAATACTATTCATTTCCTTGGGTGTGGAAATAGGATGAAATTCTTAAGAGACTTATGCAGCTGGAATCCTCACAGTCAGTCTTGACAACTGCTTAAAGAACAAAGAGTCTGAGGCCGTCCTTGCCACCTTCCAAAGATTATGAACTATGCCATATGCACAGTTCCTGCACAAGAAATTATAATAAATCATGTCTGAAGAAGACTGTCTCAGACTGAGAGAGTGAATATCGTTTCGATGCCAAGATTTTAAGCTATGTTTCAAAGTTACTGCCAGTGAATAAGCTGCTGCACTCCATTCCCAGCCTCCCTGTTCAAAAAATAAATTACAAATGCCTGTACTTAACTGAGTTTTAGAACAAATTAAAATGAGAATTCTCTTTTTCCACCTGAAAGAAGGATCACCTTCCACTCTGCAGACCTCTAAGGCACATTGTATACCCAGAACACAGAACTTAAGAATGAACCTCCATGCATTCCTCTTCCATTCTCTGACAAGTTCATGCTCTTGACATGAATTTAGCCTGTTTTAGTAAAACCTTCTTTTCTGCCTCAGGGCTATGGGATTAGTGGCCACAGAGACACAGAGCTAGGAAGGAAGGCCACGTTGTCATAGTTAGGACACAGTGAAGAGCCTACCATCAGTCACTAGCTGTATCTACAAATTACATTTTCTTAAAATTTCCCACTGGTGCAACTGTCTTCTTGTAGCTCTGCCTGCTTGTCAATGGCTAGGTTTTGTGAGCTGCTCAGAACTACACAACTGATGTAATAGGTACGAGGCTCTGCAAGTGGAACCAAACAATGACAAGGACGATGGTTCATCTACCTTGGAGGTGTCACTGAGGTTAAGTCGGCCTATGCCCTATGTCAAAACTGCTTCCAATAAAGAAAAAAAGACTGGTCATTGTCATAGGAGACTTCCTTCTGAAGGGAACAGAAGGCCCAATATGCAAACCGGACCCACTTCCTACAGAAGCCTGTTGCCTCCCTGTGGCCTGCGTTAAAGATATGAAGAGAAAGTTTCCTACCCTGGTAAGGCCCTCAGGTTATTATCCATTATTGATTTTTCAGGTAGGCAGTGATGAAGTTTCAACAAGAAGTCCAAGGGCAATCAAGAGAGACTTCAGGGCCTTGGGACGACTGGTTAAGGGATCAGGAACATGAGTAGTGTTCTCCTCTACTCCTCCAGCTGCAGGGAATGATGAGGGAAGAAACAGGAAGAGCCAGGAGATCAACACCTGGTTCTGAGACTGCTGTCACCGGCAGAATTTTTTGGGTTTTCGATCATGGGTTGTTCTACACGACATCAGGCCTGCTGGTGACAGACAGAGTACACCTGTCTTGAAGGGGGGAAAGGATCTTTGCACAGGACTTAGCAGGGCTCATCGAAAGAGCTTTAAACTAGATTTGAAGGCAGAAAGGGATAAAACTAGGCTCACCAGAGATATGCCTGGGGGAGGTACGCCAATGTTTGTGGGACCATGTGCTAGCAAGATCCTTCAGTCTGCCACCTCAGTGGAGGTAGAGGGTGGAGAGCCATGTGACAGCAAAGCTACCAGAGTTATTGGTGGGTTAGAAACCACGGAAGCACCTGAGAATGGTCATGTAGGAATTAGGGCTTCTCCCCCACAAAGAGTCACGTGATCAATAGCCCAACTGAAGTGCATCTACACCAATGCACGCAGCATGGGCAACAAACAGAAGGAGTTGGAAGCCATTACGCAGCCAGCAAACTACAATATAGTTGCCAACATGGAAACACGGTGGGATGACTCACACAACTGGAGTGCTGCAATGGATGGCTATAAACTCTTCAGAAGGGATAGGCAACGAAGGGGAGGTGGTGGGGTGGCCCTGTATGTTAGCGAGTGTTTTGATTGTCTAGAGCTTGAGGATGGTGATGATAGGGTTGATTGTTTATGGGTAAGAATTGGGGGAAGGCCAACAAGGCAGATATCATGGTGGGAGTCTGCTATAGACCATCCAACCAGGATGAAGAGGCAGACGAAACATTCTATAAACAGCTAGGAGAAGCCTCACAATCACTAGCTCTTGCTCTCATTGGAGACTTCAACTTACTGGATATCTGCTGGAAATACAATACAGAGGAGAGGAAACTGTCTAGAAGGTTCCTGGAGTGTGTGAAAGATAACTTCCTGACACAGCTGGTGATTGAGCCAACTAGGGAAGGAGCCCGCTGGGCCTCTTGTTTGCAAACAGAGAAGGACTTGTGGGTGATGTGATGGTTGGAGGCTGTCTTTGGTGTAGAGATCACAAAATGATGGAGTTTTCGATTCTTGGAGAAGTAAGGAGGGGGGTCAGCAGAACTGCTAGCTTGGGCTTCTGGAGGGCAGACTTTGGCGGGCTTAGGAGCCTGGTTGACAGAATCCCTTGGGAGGCAGTCCTGAAGGGCTAAGGGGTCCAGGAAGGCTGGACACTGTTCAAGAAAAAAATCTTAAAGGTGCAGGAGCAGGCAGTTCCCATGCACCAAAAGACGAGCCAGCGGGGAAGACCAGCCTGGCTGGACAGAGAGCTTTGGCTGGAACTCAGGAAAAAAAGGAGAGTTTATGAACTTTGGAAGAAGGGGCAGACAACTCAGGACAACCACAAAGATGTCGTGAGGCTATGTAGGGAGAAAATTAGAGTGGCCAAAGCTCAAATAGAACTTAATCTGGCCACTGCCGTAAAAGACAATAAAAAATGTTTCTATAAATACATTAGCAACAAGAGGAGGGCCAAGGAGAATCTCCATCCTTCATTGGATGCAGGGGGAAACATAGTGACAAAGGATGAGGAAAAGGCTGAAGTGCTCAATGCCTTCTTTGCCTCAGTCTTTAATAGAAAGACCAGTTGTTCTCTGGGTACCCAGCCCCCTGATCTGGAAGACAGGGATGGGAGCAGAATGAAGCCTCCATAATCCAAGGGAAAATGGTTAGCCACCTGCTACGCCACTTAGACACACACAAGTCTATGGGGATAGATGGGATCCACCCAAGAGTACTGAGGGAACTGGCGGAAGTGCTCACCAAGCCACTTTCCATCATTTATCATCAGTCCTGGCTAACCCAGGAGGCCCCAGTTGACAGAAGGTTAGCAAATATGACGCCTGTCTATAAGAAGGGCCAGAAGGAGGATACAGGGAGCTACAGGCCTGTCTGTCTGACCTCGGTGACAGGGGACGTTATGGAGCAGATCATCGTGAGTGATATCACACAGCATGTACAGGACAACCAGGTGATCAGGCCCAGTCAGCCTGGGTTTCTGAAAGACAGGTCCTGCTTGACTAACCTGTTCTCCTTGTATGATAAAGTGACCCACTTAATGGATGAGGGAACAGCTGTGCATGTTGTCCACCTAGACTTTAGTAAAGCCTTTGACACCATTTCCCACAGCATTCTCCTGGAGAAACTGGCTGCTCATGGTTTGGATGAGCGTACACTTCACTGGGTGAAAAACTTGCTGGATGGCCAAACCCAAAGAGTTGTGATGAATGGAATTAAATCCAGTTGGCGGCCGGTCACAAGTTGTGTTCCCCAGGGCTCAGTATTGGGGCTAGTTCTCTTTAATATCTTTAGCAATGATCTGGACCAGGGGATCAAGTGAACCCTCAGTAAGTTCGCAGACGATACCAAGTTGAGCAGGAGTGTTGATCTGCTTGAGGGTAGGAAGGCTCTGCAGAGGGATCTGGACAGGCTGGATCGATGGGACAAGGCCAACTGTATGAGATTCAACAAGGCCAAGTGTTGGGTCCTGCGGTTGGGTCACACGAACCCCATGCAACTCTACAGGCTTGGGGAAGAGTGGCTGGAAAGCTGCCCAGCAGAAAAGGACCTGGGGATGCTGGTCAACAGCTGGCTGAATATGAGCCAGCAGTGTGCCCAGGTAGCCAAGAAGGCCAACAGCATCCTGGCTTGTATCAGAAACAGTGTGGCTAGCAGGACGAGGGAAGTGATGGTCCCCCTGTACTTGGCACTGGTGAGGCCAAACCTCGAATACTGTGTTCAGTTTTGGGCCCCTCACTGCAAGAAAGACATTGAGGTGCTGGAGCACATCCAAAGAAGAGCAATGAAGCTGGTGAAGGGTCTAGAGAACAAGTCTTATGAGGAGTGGCTGAGGGAACTGGGGTTGTTTAGTCTGGAGAAAAGGAGACTCAGGGGAGGTTTAGATTGGATATTAGGAAGAATTTATTCACTGAAAGGTTTATCAAGCATTGAAACAGGCTGACCAGGGAAGTGGTTGAGTCACCATGGCTGGAGGTATTTAAAAAATGTGTAGATGTGGTGCTTGGGTACATGGTTTAGTGGTGGACTTGGTAGTGCTAGGTTAATGGTTTGACTTGATGATCTTAAGGGTCTTTTCCAACCAAAACTATTCTATGATTCTGTGATTAAAACTCCAGCGGCTTGTGCTGTGACAACCACTACCAGCAAAGATCTGTTGCAAAGCTGGCACGGCAGTCACATCATTTTAGAAAAGAGACAGTAGAGAGGAGAGCACTGCCTCTGCCACACAGTCCAGGTGGCTCTTCCCAGACTGCCTGTGAGCTCCTTTTGGTACCTGTTTTAAAGCTCTGGCTACGCACTGTTCTAGGAACAGTAGTTACTAAATAGCTCAACAGACCCACCTGGTCTGTGCCTATCAATTTACAGTCAAAGGTTTTCTTATTTAAGGAACAATTCCTGATGCTGCTAGAATACAATGAGTTTCTCTACACCAAAAGAAATTACTTTTATGTTGTTTTGCCAATCTAAAAGTCACACAGATGCTGCATATGTGTAGTTTAAACACATAATTCCATTAAATATCTGGTTTGCGTGTTCTTTTTAATAGCATGGAAGTTAGCCATGTTTCCTGATGTTTTAAATGTCCAGTACGGTATTCATTTATTTTATTTCCATATATTTGTTGTTACAATGAATTACATGTGGAAGTAAGAGAGCTCTTTGATGCAGTTTGGAAATGTTGTTTACATAGTTACAATTCATAACAACATGAAGAAGTGTGGGCAATTCTGGGTCTGAGTGAAGGATATGAAACCATCCACTTCTAGAATTGGATTGGTATCTAGAGTACAGAGTAGCACACACAAATTTACTCAGTTCATCATCCCCTGAACTTAATTGCACTTTAAAGTATTAATTCCTAATCACATGGAATTACTTTGCATGTTTCTAGTCTAGCAAAAGCTATGGATTAATTGGTATTTTCATATTAAAATGTTGTAAGCAGGTATGAAACACAAAAGCAGTATTACAATGACAGGGTAGCCAACTTGGTAAAGCCTGCATGGCTAACTACTCCTACTGCACAGAAGTTCGTCCACATTATCACTTTGTTGCCTTATCATATCCAGCTCTTTTCCACCATCTTTAAGTCAAAGAGCATGCATTTTTAGACAATTTTATTTTCTTTACTATATGGTTGCAATGCAAAGTCCACCCTCTGGCTCTTTGATGGCCAGAGTAAGCAGCCTCAGCTCACCTCTGAGCAAGCAGGAAACCACATCAGCAATCAGAAAAATGAGCAGATTTTCAATCTCAGCAGACAGACCCCAAGTGTACAAGGAAAATGAGTTCTGGAGAGGCTTCTTCAGAGCTGTGGTTGACTCACATTGGCAAGGCCAAGCACATTGTTGTACTTCTGCTGTAGAGAAAGAGGGCTTCAGTCTCTCATCTATCAACCAGCCAGCAGGTTTTCCCAGCTCTGCTTTTGCTGCAAACTACAAAAGCCTGTAAAGATGCTGCAGTCGTGGTTTGATAATTTTTTATGCCAAGAAATTTTGGAAGAAAACAGTTTTAAAAATCAATCTCTTATCATGTCTGTTTGCTAAGAGTTCTCAAACAAGAGAAAGCACTGCAAATGCTGTTATATTTAAAAAACAAGATAATTAAAAATAAGTGTATCTTACTCCAGACATCAGTAGTGCAATCTGCAGTAAGTGACAACACAACTTTTGTATGATTGAATGTAATTTTTCTGCTGGCAAAAACACCTCAATATCAGCTATAGGCACAGGCAGCAAGGAAAGACTGTCCATGATACCACTTCCAGAAACAGGCTAAGAAACTATTGCACTAGCAGCAATTAGTAAAGGAAAAAGAAAAAGGGGGAACTGTTTCTCACTGAGTAATGTTAGGTGGCAATTTAGAAAGCAATATGGCATGTGATAAAAATATCATTTTTAATCATACGTAATGCTTGTAAATCACCAGCTGTATTCATTCTAAGCATTTCTTTTCTGAAGCTTAGTTTTTAAATAGTTCTAGTGGGGGAAGAAAAAAACCATCTGATCTCTGCGTCTAACTCTGTCGTATTAACCAAGTCTTTGTCTCCCTCCTGTGTTCACAGCCTATAATTAACAGGAATCTGAGAGAAACGTAAATGAAGATCTCTTTCAAATATTTACAGGCACTGCTTTAAACTCTTTTTTTCAAGTCATATGCAAAGCAACATGAATATTTCTCAGATAAAGTAAATACTTCCTAGATAAAAGGTAGTTCACATCTCATAAAAGCAGGTCAGAAAAAAATTGCAAACTAGACTGAACAAATCAATGCAGCCCCTTTGTGATTCATGATTGATTTTTTTTTTCCCCTGCTAAAATACTGCAACTAGCATTTCTTGGTAACCTGCAATATAGTATTTTATCAAAACTTATCCAAGACCTCTAAACCTTTCTTTTAACTGCCAGACTGATAAATTTACATGATCTCATCAAGAAATGACTTTCAAAAGCATTAACCTCAGAAGGAAGAGAAATGATTAATGCACAGATGAAATATACCATTAAATCTTAAAATAATCAATTATTAAATTCTGCAATATCTTAGTAAAGTTGCCTGTTTTTATTTCCAAAGGGAATATATGAAGCTAAGGTGGATATATCATACATTTTTGATGCACATACACATCTATGCCTCAACTCATTAAGTAGTGAGAGACTCCTTTTAAAAGAAAGACATTAGTACATGGGAAAGACCCTCAAACACATCATAAAAAATCTAACCTTTTCTTTTTATTCATTTTCCTTTTTCTCATATTTGCAACGGCCAAGATAACTGTCTTTGTGAAACGTCTAGTATGTAGTTTGTTGCTATATTTTTAAGTTTTCTAGCGCTGAATGTGTTCCCCTTTTTAAGGGAGTCTATACAGCAGAGCCTTTTTCTTTCTCTATAAAGGAACTAATTTCCGGTTTAAATCAACTCACGTTACTTGGAAGGCACAGCACCTAACACATAAACATTTGAACCTCCAGGGGAGGAGAAAAAGTGTTTCCAAAGAACATACATATACAAAACGTAAGAGTTTTGTTTGAACTCTTAGAAATTTGTAGAAGAATGTTCCCCGTATTTCCAACAAGAAATATGACACACACGGACAGCTACTATGCATTCATTTGTGTGAAAAAGGAAATCAGTGGCCATCATTTTAATCGAATGGAAGTCTGGAATAAACCTACAACATTTCAGCTGTTGAGTTACATGTCTGTTACTTGCTATAAGCCCATCCCATCAGCAATGGCTTGTCGTCTTCCATTTCTCTTTGCTGCTAGCTATCTGTACCTTTCCCAAAGGAGAATGAAGACCTTAGGCCAAATTCTTTTCTCATATGTGTTTTAAGCCACTTACATCTGAAAGTAAGGCCTGGTAGGTATCTTTTAATAAACTGAGGTAGATGATCCAAACCTAGCAGTATTTAAAGCATTAAAAAAAAAAAACTTTTTTAATTAAAAGACTCTCTTTTGTAGCCCTTTTGTAGAGGTGGATATATTTGCTATTATTTCTTTTCCCATTTCCTGCCTCCCCAAAAGCTCACAAGAATCTTAGAGCTAATTCTTGCTTTGGTTTGGTAAAATAAGTAGGAATTGAACCACAGGATCTTTAGGCAAAGAATCTTTTCATTAAGCCATCAGTCTGCAAATAATTTGATATTACCTAGCCTATAATTATCTAAAACAATTTACACGCTCTTACTATTATTGTGAGTGACTTGGATGACATTAAACCAGTACAAAGCTTTTGAGGATTGTACCGTAAAATGCTACCTGATGCTTACGTTTTTGTCAAAATTTTTCTTCTTCTTCTAACTATCAGTGGCTCTAATAGAAAGTATTATCAGTTCTCAAACACTTCCACGCTTTCAGTTACAGGAATTCTCTCTTATTCAGCAGTCTGTGATCTGATTTTCCGTTGACTTCAGCAGGATGGCACACAGATCTCTGAAGTTGTAACCCATCACCCTGTTATGTTCTCACCATCCCTGTTTAAAGGAGAAATGAAATAGTGTTGTTAGTTTTATGGCTTTGAAAAATCCCTCCAACAGGGGGATAGAGAGGACATTGAAGTATTCCTTATAATAACCTTTCCTTACCTAGCTAAAGAGAAAGGCAGTATAGTAGAGCTAGAATGAACTTGCTTCACACAGCCTCTTCAGCAGTTATCCTCTTTGCCATAACTGGCAAATATTTGAATATTTTCTCTCTCCCTAACTCTGCTTTCCTCCTTCTACATCTTCTTTTATTCAGGCAGCAAATGCAACCACAATGAGATGTAAGTAGGATTTGTAACCCATCCTGAGGGTTTTGAATGATAAGCAGGTCACAAGAAGACAGATGATACTGGTGGTGTGATTTGTCTGTGGGATGAGGAAGAGCTCCCATGTGGAAGACCCTCAGTCTGCAAACAGCTGTGCTTTACTTGGGGAGCATAAGATTTGCTTGGGAACACTGCACTGAGAATAGTTTTTGCTTGCTTCTAAGATAAAGGAGCCGAGACCAGTTCACAGGGCTTTTTGAGGCATGAAAGAAGTAAACATGTGTGGAAGGTCAGTTCTGAACACAGAGCTGAAAACAAGGAATGGTTGTTGATGTTTTGAGTCCAGAACACTGGCTCTTCCCAGAATGGGTGATGAGTGCTTAGCGTGTGAATGTTGATGTTATCTTGAACTGCCTAGTCTGGCTCCTGCATTGTAGCAGTTAAATAGAGTAGTAGCATAACAATAAAAAGCCTTAGGCCTTTCAGCTTCAGGCCTTTGCATCCTCGATCTCAGAGTCTGTGGCTTCCTTGCCGCCCGCCGCACTCCCACACTTCTGTCACATAGTTTTTCTAATGCAATGTAATAGAATGATCTTGGGCCAAATTGTAGAGTCAAGTCAAATACTCTTCGAACTTCAGCGAGGATTTTGCTTAAGTGTTCAAGTACTTAGCCCACAACACAATAGTCTCCAGTAGGAACATTACTGAAAATGAGTTTTGAATTGGCAGTAATATTGGTGCTTTGTTTGGCATTAGATGCTGCATGAGTTCAGCTGCAGTTAGACAAGCCAAGCTTTCAATTACTGCATAGTGGAAAGAGGACTAGCACGTGGGCAGTAATTTTCATTGTTTGTTTTACTCCTGTATCCTTTGATAGCCAGCTGGTGACGGATAGGAAGCAGTGGAATGATGCAGCCTCCCTCTTCTGAAAGCAGTTTTGTACAGCAACCCAGATACTAATAAAACCCTGTGAAATACCACATTTTATGAACTGCTAAAGTGATATGACTGTTATATGCTGATAATGATAAATTGAAGGAGTAATTGGCAATAAATTATTACCCTTTTCCTTGGAAGAAAATTACTCATAAGGCTAAATGCTACCAGTACATTATGAAAATGAAGTCATTCTCTTCCCTGGCCATTCTTACAGCTAGAAGCCATGTCTGCTATTTTTGTGACTTTCACTGCTGTCCAATTCTGAACTCCATGCAAAAAGGACCACTCTTTCTCTTCTTTTGTGGCACACAGAATGCTATGGTCCAGACAAGGATCACAAGATTTAAATCTTCTGACAGACATAATAGCATCGAAATATTTTTGTATCCTAAGGAGACTGAAAAGAAATATTGCTTTATACAATGCATAATGATACAGTACAATTTCCTGAACAGGCCACTGATCCAAGATAGTGGTGCAACAAATATCTTACTGAGAAAAAAAAAATACTAAATTAATTAAAGAGGCAGAGAGTTATCTGAATAATTAAAAAGTCATCCTTAGTTATATGAAGCAAGATTAGCATACAAGAGCTCATCTTTAGCCCCTCATCTCTGAAAACACATCAAAGATGACCCATTTGGGGTCAAAAGGAAATTCACTAGATCACTAGTCATCCAGTGGAACCATTCACCCCAACAAAATTTGGCTTCTGTCAAGTTTGTGATTGCAGAGATGTAATAAATGCACAAATAGCATGGAATATCCTTCAAAGAGCTAAAAGAAAGGTTTTGATGGCCACATGTTTATTGACAGTGGCATAAGCTCCTGAGCATTCTTTTTTATAGGAAATGTTTAATTGCTCTTTATTGAGCAGAACCTTTCCTTCTGCTTGTAAAAGAAATTATTGCTTTTCCCCTCTGGTTCAGTCAGAGGAAGTTAATAGTCCCAGTTTCCTCTGGCAGCAGAGACAGTTAATGACTGGGAGACTATCATAAACAGGGTTTATTGCACAAATTACAACCCAGTTCCTAACCAGTCTTCTCTGTTCAGATCGCCCTCCTGGCATTTTGGTGATTTTCTGACTTATTTTCCGGTTCATGAAGACAGTTCTGTGATATATAAAAGCTTAATGTGCTTTTTTTTAAACAGTATTCACAATATATTGCTGCAAATTCTTAAGTGCATTGCAATATGTGTATTTATTAAATTCATGACACCACAGAATCACAGAATCACAGAATCACAGAATCACAGAATCACAGAATGTTAGGGATTGGAAGGGACCTCGAAAGATCTCTAGTCCAATCCCCCTGCCGGAGCAGGATTGCCTAGACCATATCACACAGGAACACGTCCAGGCGGGTTTTGAATGTCTTCAGAGAAGGAGACTCCACAACCTCTCTGGGCAGCCTGTTCCAGTGTTCGGTCACCCTCACCGTAAAGAAGTTTTTCCTCATATTTATGTGGAACCTCCTGTGTTCCAGCTTGCACCCATTGCCCCTTGTCCTGTCAACGGATGTCACTGAGAAGAGCCTGGCTCCATCCTCATGACACTTGTCCTTTACATATTTATAAACATTAATGAGGTCACCCCTCAGTCTCCTCTTCTCTAAGCTAACGAGACCCAACTCCCTCAGCCTCTCCTCATAAGGGAGATGTTCCACTCCCTTAATCATCTTCGTGGCTCTGCGCTGGACTCTCTCTAGCAGTTCCCTGTCCTTCTTGAACTGAGGGGCCCAGAACTGGACACAATATTCCAGATGCGGCCTCACCAGGGCAGAGTAGAGGGGGAGGAGAACCTCTCTTGACCTGCTAACCACACCCCTTCTAATACACCCCACGATGCCATTGGCCTTCTTGGCCACAAGGGCACACTGCTGGCTCATGGTCATCCTGTTGTCCACTAGGACCCCCAGGTCCCTTTCCCCTACGCTGGTCTCCAACAGGTCTGCCCCCAACTTGTACTGGTACATGGGGTTGTTCTTGCCCAGATGCAGGACTCTACACTTGCCCTTGTTATATTTCATTAAATTTCTCCCCGCCCAACTCTCCAGCCTGTGTAGGTCCCTCTGAATGGCTGCGCAGCCTTCTGGTGTGTCAGCCACTCCTCCCAGTTTGGTGTCATCAGCGAACTTGCTGACAGTGCACTCTATTCCCTCATCCAAGTCATTAATGAATATATTGAATAGTACTGGTCCCAGTACCGACCCTTGAGGGACTCCGCTAGACACAGGCCTCCAACTGGACTCAGTCCCATTGACCACCACTCTCTGGCTTCTTTCCTTCAGCCACTTCACAATCCACCTCACTACCCGATCATCCAGACCACACTTCCTCAGTTTAGCTGAGAGGATGCTGTGGGAGACTGTGTCAAATGCTTTACTGAAATCGAGATAGACCACATCCACAGCTTTACCATCATCTGTCCACCGGGTTACATCCTCATAAAAGGCTATCAAGTTGGTTAAGCATGACTTCCCCTTGGTGAAGCCATGCTGAGTGCCCCTAATGATCCCCCTATCCTTGATGTGCCTAGAGACAGCACCAAGGACAAGTTGTTCCATCACCTTTCCGGGGATGGAGGTGAGGCTGACCGGTCTATAGTTACTCGGGTCCTCCTTCTTGCCCTTTTTGAAGATTGGAGTGACATTCGCTTTCCTCCAGTCCTCAGGCACCTCTCCCGTTGCCCACGACTTAGCAAAGATGATGGAGAGTGGCCTAGCAATGACTTCCGCCAGCTCCCTCAGCACCCGCGGGTGCATCCCATCAGGGCCCATGGATTTATGGACGTCCAGATTGCTTAATTGGTCCCTGACCCAGCCCTCATCTACCAAGACAGATTCCTCCTCTATCCTGACTTCTTCTGAGGCCACAGGGGTCCGGGGCTCCTCAGGACAGCCTCCAGCAGTATAGACAGAGGCAAAGAAGGCATTCAGTAACTCCGCCTTCTTTTTATCCTCTGTCTCCAGGACCCCCACCTCATTCATCAGTGGGCCTACATTGCCTCTAGTGTTGGTTTTACCTGCAATGTATTTGAAGAAGCCCTTTCTGTTGTCCTTGACCTCTCTTGCAAGGTTTAATTCCAAGGAGGCCTTAGCTTTCCTAGTTGCCTCCCTACATCCTCTGACAACAGACTTATATTCCTCCCAAGTGGCCAGCCCCTCCTTCCATGATCTGTACACCCTCTTCTTCCACTTGAGTTTGCCCAGCAGTTCCCTGTTTAACCATGCAGGTCTCCTGGTACCCTTCCTTGACTTCCTACTTGCTGGGATGCTCTGATCTTGAGCTTGGAAGAAGCAGTCCTTGAATGCTAACCAACTATCTTGGGCCCCCTTACCTTCTAGTACCCTGTCCCATGGGATTTCCCCTAGCAATTGCTTGAAAAGGCCAAAGTTGGCCCTCCTGGAGTTCAGGGTTGTGATTCTGCTAGCTATTCTGTTCCTGCCACATGAGATCCTGAACTCTACCATCTCATGGTCACTACAACCAAGGCTGCCCTCAACCTTCACCTCTTCAACCAGACCCTCCTTGTTAGTGAGGATAAGATCCAGCAATGCTCCTCTCCTAGTTGGCTCATCCACCATTTGCATCAGAAAGTTATCATCAATGCACTGGAGGAACCTCCTGGACTGAGGATGGCTGGCTGAGTAGGCCTCCCAGCAAATATCAGGGTAGTTGAAATCCCCCATGACAACCAGGCCCTGTAATTGCAAGACTGCTCTCAGCTGCCTGTAGAAGGCCTCATCACCGTCCTCATCCTGATCCGGTGGCCTGTAATAGACACCCACAACAGTATCACCCCTGCCAGCCTGCCCCTTAATTCGCACCCACAAACTCTCAAGTCGCTCCTGATCCGCCCCTGGACAGAACTCAATACATTCTAGCTGCTCACTCACATAAAGAGCAACTCCACCACCTCTCCTTAGTGGCCTGTCTTTCCTGAACAGGACATAGCCATCCATGACCACATTCCAGTCATGCGAGGCGTCCCACCAAGTCTCTGTGATTGCCACTAAATCATAGCCCCCCGACCGAACACGGATTTCCAACTCCTCCTGTTTATTCCCCATGCTGTGCGCATTGGTGTACAGGCATTTCAGGGAGCGAGCTGAGCACACCGATTTCACCCCAGGGGGATGGGAGGCCTCCTGGTCTACCTCAACACTAGAGCATTGCCCCAGTGGTGCAAGCCCAGCTACTACCCCATCCCCCTTCGAATCTAGTTTAAAGCTCTCTGAATGAGCCCTGCTAATTCCTGTCCCAGAACCCTTTTGCCCCTACGACATAAACCTTTCCCATGTATTACGGTCACGCCTGGTGTCTTATAAAACCAGCCATTATTAAAGAACCCAAAGCCCTGCCTGTAGCACCAGTCTCGTAGCCAGGCATTAATAGAGAGAATCCTACTATTCCATCCCACGTCATCACCTGAAAATGGAAGGAGGGAGGAGAAAACAATTTGTGCCCCAGACTCTTTCACCAACTGTCCTAGGGCCTTGTAGTCTTTCTTCATCCCCCTCAGACTACGGGATGCAGCTTCTTCCCCACCTGTCTGGAAGATCAGCAGGGGGTAGTAGTCTGTGGCCTTCACCAGGTTGGCGAGTTGCCTGGTGATATCCCTGATTCAGGCTCCAGGCAGGCTGCAGACCTCCCTGTGATGGGGGTCAGCTCTGCATATTGGGCCCTCAGATCCCTTTAGGAAGGAGTCTCCAACCACTAAAACTCTTCTCTTCTTCCGTGTGGAGGAGGTAGCTATACGCCTGTCAGGTTTTTCTGACTGTGGTGGCACCTCTGATATAGGCTGCCTCTCCACCACATCCCCATTGGACTGGCTGTATTCCACTAGGGCTTCATATCTATTGCTCAGAGGCACCTGTGGAGGCAAAGTAGGCAAGGAGGGCACTCGCCTTTTGCCACGGCCATAGACTCACCTCCACTCACTCCTCTCCTCTAAGTTATTGTTTTCCACCTGAGAGGGGCAGAGTACAGGGGTCCCTTGATCCTGGGAGCTCTCCGGCAGGTGCTCCCATTTTTGTTGCAGGGAGGGCAGAGCCTGGCTCCACCAGTCTATCTCCATTTCAGCCTCCCGAATGCTCCTAAGCCTTTCTACTTTGGCTTGAAGCCTTTCAACCTGGCTTTGCAGCTGTGCCGCTCGGCCGAGCAGATCATCTACCTGCTCACAGCACACACAGCCCCCTGACACCACAGAGACACTGTAGCAATCCCTGCAGCCGGCAACCTGCACCATCGCCTCCTTCCGTGGGAGCTCTGTCTGGGTTCCCACATCCATTTTGTTCTTCTTCCACCGGGTAGATACCATTGTTCTTTCACTGAGCTGGGAAATACCTGTTGGTGACACCCCTGGTTCACAGCTCCTTGACCCCTTCCTCGCCTTGTGCACTGGGAGGGAGTCAGCACCCTCCCCAACGAGCTGCAAACTGCTGCGGCCTCTCCCGCCCTGGGACACACCCAGTCACTGCTGACTCACACAGTCACTGCTGACTCTCCCTCTACCCTCTGGGCAGGGACTAGTCCCTGTCCTCCAGGAGGCTTTTTATCACCCAATAAATCACCACCCCCAATCAACAGGGGGTGGTGCATTTAAATCGCCCGCGGTGCCTCCGGCTACGCCTCCTCCTCTCCTGTTTCGTTGCCGGGAACCTCCCGGTCTGGGGTGGGGGGGAAGCAGCTCAGGGCTGCTGCTCCGGGGGGGCCAAGATTATGAAAACCGCCCGGTTACAGCCCGATGTCGCCCTCCCCCCCGCACTAACCTCAAGTCGCTGTCGCTGCTGCCACCGCTGTCAGCTGTTTGATGCCAGTCAAAGTGCTTCCCAGCAGAGGTGATTCTTTGGTGTGCAGCAAAACCTATGTTTACTTTCTTAAAATAAACTAGTTCCTTCTTTGCCCTCATGTTGTTCCTCTCACTATAATGTCTAAATGCTATTATTAAGGCATATGTATAAAAAATATAATTGTATATGCACATACTTGCAAATTTTTAAGGTAAAAAAATGAATACAGTTCTGTATATGTAATAATCATTCTTACTATGACATCATAAATGCACATAGAGATTTGCTGTAAAAAGACTAAAATCCCTGCTTTATAGTGCTAATAAAGCAGTCCAATGTAATGACCAGGTGTAGCTGGTATTATGGTTGGAACACACCATAGAATGAGGAGACTTAAAGAAGTTTTAAGATTGATTTTCTCTAATTATTTACCACTTTAGAAACAAGCAAAGTGTTATACAAAACAAAAATTTTAAATTGAGAAAAGGACTAGTAGCCTCTTCAAAGAAAATCAAACAGCCATCCCTTGAGTAGCATGTGAAAGTAAAATTGAGGGCTGGGTCTTTGTCTGCAGTAGTTGCTTGTTTCAACCATTCCAGAAGTGGGAAAGAAAAAAGGGACTCTGAGCCCAAGCCAGAGCCTTATAACAGTGACAGAGCAGTTGCTTCAGCATTCCTACTCCAAGATGTTATCTTAAGACCTTCAGTCTTTATTTCAACCTGACTAAATGCTGTGTGACTTCTCCAAGTGACAGTGAAAGCCATAGCCCTGCTAGGAGAGGACATCATTTGTTCAGAAGCCAAGGAGTACCAGCCATTTTAAAAACAAATAAAAGATGAATCCCTTTGTCCCACAAAGCTTGCATGGAAACAGAGACATAACTGAGGAGTAAAACAAGATATCTGTTCATAGAATAGAGAATCTAGGCTAAAATGGCAAAGTTATGTTCCCTGTGCTGATTGTACATACATCGTATGGCTTTGGAGGTGACTCTGGCCTTGCACCAGATGCTCCCTGTCAACCTGAGCTCCACCTCTCTTCACTTCTGCAGGTCCTCTCAGCACTAAGCCCAGTGCCAACAAGTAAATTTCCTAACTTCATTCTGCTCTTTGGCTAATTATTCGTTCTTTTCTGGGCAATACATGTATATTAAACATCACTAGCAATGAAGGTCTTGTATTTGGATTACACGTAGATGATAGGTTGACTTGGAAATCGGAGTCTAACATGGGAAGGAGCATGGTACAATGTGGGTATCTGCAGAGCACCCCTTAGGACAAAACTGCAACCCAATTTTTCAAATCCCATTGCAGTCTGAGCATAATACTCATTCAGCCCCATCTTACATCTCAACCACTGCAAAAAAAATATACTGGCACTCCACGCACCTGCAATGCAGGTGTCTGATAATTCTCTCATGGCACAAGCCTGTGAAACAGAAGGATAACCTGGGGATGGGGGGCTCGTCTCTGCTTAAGGGGAGACATTTCCTGAGGCAGCCCAGTGCCTTGATACTTGCTCTGGCACCTGAGCTCCCTGCTCTGGTCTGGCACCCGACAGAGTGGCATTACGGTAAACTCAGCAGCCTGTAGCTCTGTTCATAGGTTTTAGAAAACCAGACTATATGCCAAAAGCCCTACTTTGTACAGTTATTTTACACATGCTTCTTAATGGAACCTTTATTTTTTAAGTGAAACAAGTTCAAAACAGATCAATCTGATCCCTCAGCCTTATAGATACCATGTGTTGGACGAGGAGGTAAATGGTTTTGAGTTCCAAGTGCTAGATAAATTCAGTTTATGTCCTCTTATTCCCAAACCAAAAGGAAGTGTACAATTTAAAAAATAAGATATTACAAAGCATGCTTTAATTGGCTGTTAACAGAGGCATAGTATAGCTGTGTGGAAGACAGCCTTTACTTTTTATGACTAAACAGTGCATTAATGACCAATTAAAGAACCCCCTGAACTAGCTCATTTGCTGATAGTTAAGCTTTTAAACTATATTTTAGAAAACTAAGTTGTTATCTTGCAGCATATTGGAGAATACTGTGCAGCAGAAAAATCTATGCCACTAGTAATGATAAGGCAGTAAAGTCCACAGCCATCCACTCACTTACACTTCAGGCAGTACTCAACACCACCTCAGGAAAATCAGATCTGGAGAATTAAACACTTCCCTTAAAGCAAGTGACAGAAGCGGTGCAGATTAAGAAGGAAAGAGGAAAGCAAAAGGAAGAATGCATTCTTCAGTCACTTTTAAAAACAAAAGAATAATCAGGTCATTTGCTCCGCAGCTCTTGCCAGAAGTCCCATCACTAAGGCTGCAGGGCTACAGACTTCTTCAGCCCATGTTGCTCACAGGAGAGCCCTCAGCAGCCTACTGCTACGTGAGCCCTGGAGGGGCTGGTGGGAAGCGCCCCGGCTGGCCTGTCTTGTTCTCACAGTGATCTCTTGACTGCTGGGAGACACTTGTCATCTTAATGCAGTTATGCAAAGACAGATACTTAAATTTTCATCCTCTGACACAGAGCCTTGCCATCTCAGCCTGCTCATCAGCATTCAGTTTGTGAGCGCCCGGCCCACCGGTCAGCAGCAGCGACAGCATTTGTTGACATTGGTGCCCGAGCCCTGACTTCTCACCCACCCCACTTGTCCCTTCTCCTTTGCACTTCTCCGTCGGTCTTCATGTTCCCACACCGCAGTCACTTAGCCTTTGATCTCCCACACCATTTTGATCTATCTCTCTGCAAAGGGCAGACTCTCTGGGGACCTAAGCCACCAAAACCAGCTGCCTAGTAAACATGTGCAGGTGTGATTGCTGAAAGATTTATAGCATGGCCAAGTTCAGGTAGGGAGCTCAAGCACTTCATTGCAAGGACCCTTCAAACTCCTGCTCCAGAATATGGGAACTCACCAGTTAAGTAACTCTGGTTATCTCTTATTCCTCATTGCTGACAGATCTACCTTCTTTCTGGAACTCAGAACTGGCTGAACTATTTCCCTGGATTTTTTTTTTCCTGGAAGATCAGCCTGAGGCTGTTGTTTAGGAAGGAAAATGTCTGCCTTCAAATTTCAGCAAAAGTACAAGCTGGTGAACATGGGCTCCTAAAATAGAAAGTTTCAGGCAAGCTCGGTACTGGTGCTGTAACCATTTCAGTTGTAATCAGCACTGTTTTGTGCGGTGTAGTACGGGGAAAACCGGGGGAGGCGCGCTCGCGGGTGCTGGGGGACGGTCCGGAATAAGCTACTTGATCTCAATGTGAGTATGGAAGCTTCTCGTTTATTAACAAAGAAAGCAGTGGTTATATAGACTACGCATATGTTAATCGCGCGCCCCGATCGCACTTGTGATTGGTCCATAGGTTTACATATTCAGAGCTGTGACCGCCCCCTCCCCTCCCGGATGTAGTTTTGCTTGCCGCGAAGCAGGCACCACGAGGTTCTTTGTTCTGCACCGTGCAAGGGGAGTGCAAGGTTGCTAGCTCTGGGCTTAACCCTTGCTCAAAGCCTGGGTTGCTCAGACTGCTCAGTGACTGACACAGGATCGTGCCCCTTCTCACTCAACCAAACCTCTACAGTGGGGTGGTGGGGATGAGTTCCAAGGAGCTTTAAAAATGTGTTTCCCTGTGTATGGTTTCATTATTTAGCAGTGGATAGATACATGGAAAGTAGAACAATCCCGTCCTTAGTACATTTTCTCTCCAAGGATTACTTGCCAAATGGGTTACAAAAGCAGACACTCGCTGCTGGAATCAGCGGTTTGCCTGTGCTCTTCATAGCAAAGGGAGTTTGTGTGGCCATTAAATGACATTGCAAATGGAGTACATCATCTGCTACATGATGCCCGATGCTCTCCCCTCCAGGGCCTGAGCGTCTGTGTTTTGTAACATGCCCAACCTCAGCCAACTAAAAGGCAATGATTGAAAAGACAGACACTTTTATTCTTGCATTCGCCTTGTCACTGCCACTATTCCCAGCTCCGTCTCTGACTCCCTGAAGACTCCCTGAACTTCCCTTGCCCAGAATACCATCTCAGTGTGAATCCAAACTACCTCTTGTCTTCAGTATCTCTTATTGAATAGTATTTCTGTAATAGGATGATAAACCAGTGCACCATATTTTGGTATAAGCAGCACAGCTAGAATTTATAGTGTGTTTCATATCAATCGTCCCTCAACTAATGGAAATTACTTTTCCTTCTCTTTACACTAGCATGTGACACATATCAGGTGACCAGCCAAGTTCTGACTGACTTGCTCTCCCTTCATTAATCCTTATGTATCCCACTCAATAGACAAAACAATGGCATCAGCAGCGTTAAGAGCAGCTGCACAGTCTCTGGGAGCATTGTCATCTCTGTGATGAACTGTAGAGTATCCTGCAATATGCTGTAACTGATAGTGTATCACCTTCAATCATCTAACCTGGCTGACTGAAGGTTTGAATGGGGAAAGATATTCAAGAAGTGCCATCACTCAGAATATGCCTGGAAGAGCACATAACGAGGCCCACTGCCAATGAGGTCTCTGGCTTAACTACTATAATTTTACATCTTGTTACTATAACTAACAATCTGACATCAGTTCTCCTCAATAGCAGAGTGAAACATAAGTAATCTCAAACATTTAAATGAGCAGCCGTAACGGAATGAGGGCCATAAAATCCCCTTTTAGCCTACATTTTTAACAGTAATTATACCCTTTGCAGAGAACAATCACTGCTTTCTAGAACTGAGCTTTTAATACTATTGCAAGATTTTAATCTAGGGACTGGAATTTTTGAGACCTCATTTTAGACTACAGAATTCCTCTTACAGATAAAAAAATCATAAGGCAAGCATCACTTTAAGAATAAACTCGAAGCACTCCCCACACTCAGGAGACTGGGACATTTCATCCCCTAAACTCCCTTAGATCACAGGTTTTTCAGGTGGGGTGCATGATGTGCATAATCCGTAAAACAGCCTAAAGATACTCTGAACATAGTCAGTCAGACATGTAACAGCCTATTCAGTGCTGCTCTTTAAATCCTTAAATGAAATCAATTTCTCTTTCACAGTTTCATGCTGCAGCATCAGGATCTCATGATTTCTCAGAGATGTACGGCAACTTGTCCCAGATTGCCTGTGGGGACTGGAAACCTTCCCAGTTGTGAGCCAGAATGGTAAGATGAGGCAGAAGATTTAGGCCTTGCAAGTCACATCAGAGCTGCTGCCATCTCTGATGATACCCTGGTTCAAGTAAAATACTGCTAATCTGGCTTTTCACTCCTGTGCAACTTACAAACTGTTTCTGTTTTGCATTCTTGGATCTCACCTCTACATGGAGCTGAATCATGCTAAACTATTTATAATCCACAGAATAGATTTCTTCCCGACCTGAACTACAATTTACCCTGTGAAGTGCAAGTTTGTTACGCCTTATAACACGCTAATGCATTCACTGACCTTTTATGATCTTTGCCTGGAGTTGAACTTTCCAGATTTACTCACACCTAAGCATTGATCAATTGCTTTTACACTGAACAGGTCCCTGTCCCAATATCTCTTGCGCACATAGAGTGCTAGCAAGCACTGTGAGACACTTCAGTACAGAGTGAAAAGAAGCACAATACCGTGAACTGCTGATCCTCTTCCGCCCTTGTGGATCTTCCCATCAGTATCTCCTGAGACTTAGAGAACTCCCCAGCCTTTCACATTTTCTAAATGGCTAGCCTGTTTGTTTGGCTTAATCTGAAATAAAAGACATCTGACTGAAAAACAAGGTTATTTCTTTGTGTGTAAAAGACATAAGGAGCCTTTCACATTCTCTGGGGGTTAAGGCAGAGGATAATGGGTATCAGTACTCCAGATTGTTTATGCTCTCTTAGAAGCATCTTACTCTGTGAATATACTTTTATTATTCTACAAAGACATATCCTTCCTGTCTACTTTTGACTCATCCTTATTCCAGAACCAAACCTCTTAACAAGATGCCTTCGTGCAAAACATACTCCCTTTCACAGAGACGGGGAAAGGCACACAAAGTGTGTGCTGCTTCGTATCGCATCCCCAGACATCTGATCCTTTAAGTAAATTCCTCAATGCCTTTCATTATGCATGACCATTCTTAACAAAACAAGCTCCACATTTTCCACAAGCAGGAATAAGAATCTTAAATAAATTGTCTAAGTAAACAGATTTTTTAGGAAAGTGAGAACTGGAAGCAAATACACCGGGCCCAACAGTCTTCTGATGCTGTTCATTTTGCTTCAGTAAGGATTTAGCAACACTCAGCAGCATTTTGGCTCAATATTTGCAGGTGTTATTTCAGTATTGTTGAGCCAAGGCTATTCTGATCTGTGAACTGCACCTGTTTTTCATTTATCCCCTTCTTAGCACAGATTGTCAATCATACTAAACTTCTACCATTTTGCAAATGCAGAACAGGTTCACTGGTGGTACAAATCTTGAACTAAGATTTACCCTAGCCTTACTCCAAAAGATTTGTTTCGCTACAGAATCATAGAGTGGTGTGGTTTGGTTTGGAAGGGACCTTCAAAGATCAAAGAAAGTCCAACCCCCATTCCATGGGCAGGAACACCTTCCACTAGAGCAGGTTGCTTGAAGCCTCGTCCAACCTGGCCTTGAACGCTTCCAGGGAGGGGGCATCCACAACTTCTCTGGGCAAACTGTTCCAGTGTCTCACCATCTTCATCATAAAGAATTTCTTCCTTACGTCCAATCTGAATCTGAGTCTCTCTCCATCTTTCTTATAAGCCCCCTTTGTATACAGAAAGGCTGCTAGAAGGTCTCCCCAGAGCCTTCTCTCCTCCAGGCTGAAAAACAACTCTCTCAGCCTGTCTTCAGAACAGCCCTTGACCATTTTCCTGGCCCTCCTCTGGACCTGCTGAAACAGGTCCATGTCCTTCTTTTACTGGGAAGCCCACAGCTGGATGCATTACTCCAGGTGGGGTCTCACAAGAGCATCATTTCATACATGACCAATACAGAGATTTCTTTTTGTTGGAGTTTAACACCTTGAAAGCAATATCCATGGAAGAACTGTAGAACTGTTTCCATATTGGTTAAGTAAGTCACTTTTCAGTGTATATGTAAAATCATGGGAATCATCATGACCAGAACACAAATTAAAACTTCACAAAAACAAGGGTACCCAATATCTTTTAAAACTTGAAGGATTTGTGGCTGAATATTAGGATGCATTCCTTCACATGTGTAGAAAATAAGGGTTTTTTTTTCATTCAGGTGTGGTTCAGAGCATCTACCAAGCAGTAGTGAAAGATCAAACAAAACAAACCTTGGTGGACAACTAGTGTCAGAATCCCAGTTATGTGGTTGCCTCTCTGTAACAAATGTTGGAGGGATAGAAGTAGTATTCTGGCTTACTGTACACACATAGATTTGTGCATTTTGCATGAAAAGGCTAAAGGTTTGCTGGTAACACAGTGGATTATTAACACAGACTATTACCCACTGCTGCTGTTTCACATGGGCAGCAGTGATACAAGCGAAGAGCAGTAAGTCAGCTTTGTCTGAAAGCTGACTGGCCCAACTGAAATGCCTCTATGCAAACGCACAGAGCATGGAGAACAAACAAGAGGAGCTAGAGACATGTGCATACCTGCAAGGCTACAACCTTATTGGTGTCACGGAGACGTGGTGGGATGGCTCCAATGAGTGGAGCGTTGGAATGAAGGGATACAGGCTTTTTAGGAAGGACAGGTAGGGAAGACATGGTGAGGGTGTTGCCCTCTAAGTCAATGACCAGTTTGAGTGCATGGAGCTGTGCCTGGAAATGGAGAAGCCAACTGAGAGCTTGTGGGTCAGGATTAAAGGGAGGACTGGGACTGGAGACATTATAGTGGGCATCTGCTACAGACCACCTGACCAGGAAGACCGAGCAGATGAGGCCCTCTATAGACAGATAGGTGTAGCCTCACGTTCACAAGCCTTGGTCCTCATGGGGGACTTCAACCACCCTGGCATCTGTTGGAAGGACAACACAGCTGGGCACAAGCAATCCAGGAGGTTCCTGGAATGCGTGGATGACAACTTCTTCTCCAAATGACAGAGGAGCCGATGCGGAGAGGAGCCATGTTGGACCTTGTTCTCACCAACAAGGAGGGGCTGGTGGGGGACGTGAACCTCAACGGCAGCCTTGGCTGCAGCGACCATGAAATGGTGGAGTTCAAGATCCATAAAGCAGCAAGAAGGGTGCACAGCAAGCTCACCTCCCTGACTTCAGGAGAACAGACTTTGGCTTCTTCAGGGACATGCTTGGTAGAGTCCCTTGGGATAAAGCCCTGGAGGGAAGAGGGGCCCAAGGAAGCTGGTTAGCATTCAAGGACCACCTCCTTCAGGCTCAGGAGCAATGCATCTCAACAAGGAGGAAGGCAGGCAAAAAAGCCATGAGGCCTGCATGGATGAACAAGGAGCTCCTGGATAAACTCAGGCACAAGAAGGAAGCCTACAGAGGGTGGAAGCAAGGGCAGGTAGCCTGGGAGGAATACAGGGAAATTGTCCAAGAAGCCAGGGACCAGGTTAGGAAAGCTAAAGCCCTGATAGAATTAGATTTGGCCAGGGATGTCAAGGGCAAGAAATGCTTCTATAGGTATGTCAGTGATAAAAGGAAGACTAGGGAAAATGTGAGCCCTCTCCAGAAGGAAATTGGACACCTGGTTACCTGGGATACGGAGAAGGCTGAGGTACTCAATGACTTTTTTGCCTCAGTCTTCACCAGCAAGTGCTCTAGCCTCACCACCCAAGTCAGAGAAGGCAGAGGCAGGGACTGGAAGGATGAAGAACCACCCACTGTAGGAGAAGATCACATTCGAGACCATCTAAGGAACCTGAAGGTGCACAAGTCCATAGGACCTGATGAGGTGCATCCACAGGTCCTGAGGGAACTAGCAGATGAAGTTGCTAAGCTGCTATCCATCATTTTTGAGAAGTCATGGCAGTCTGGTGAAGCTCCCACTGACTGGAAAAGGGGAAACATAACCCCCATTTCCAAGAAGGGAAAAAAGGAAGACCCAGGGAACTACAGGCCAGTCAGTCTCACCTCTGTGCCTGGCAAGATCATGGACCAGATCCTCCTGGAAACTATACTGAGGCACACAGAAATCAAGGAGGTGATTGGGGACAGCCAACATGGCTTCACTAAGGGTAAATCGTGCCTAACAAATTTGGTGACCTTCTACGACAGGGTTACAGCACTGGTGGATAGGGAAGAGTGACTGATGTTATCTACCTGGACTTGTGCAAAGCATTTGACACTATCCCACATGACATCCTTGTCTCTAAATTGGAGAGACATGGACTTGATGGATGGACCACTTCATGGATAAGGAATTGGCTGGATGGTCGCACTCAAATAGTTGCGCTCAACGGCTCAATGTCCAAGCAGAGACCAGTGACGAGTGGCGTTCTTCAGGGGTCGGTATTGGGACCTGTGCTGTTTAACATCTTTGTTGGAGACATGGACAGTGGGATTGAGTGCGCCCTCAGCAACTTTGCTGACAACACCAACCTGTGTGGTGCAGTCGAGAAGTGATTCCACCCAGAGGGACCTTAACAGACTTGAGAGCTGGGCCTGTGAAAATCATATGAAGTTCAACAAGGTGAAGTGCAAGGTCCTGCATGTGGGTCAGGGCAATCCCAAGCACAAATACAGGCTGGGCAGAGAATGGATTGAGAGCAGCCCTGAAGAGAAGGACTTGGGGGTGATGGTTGATAAGAAGCTCAACCTGAGTCGGCAGTGTGCGCCTGCAGCCCAGAAGGCCAACCATATCCTGGGCTGCAAAAGCAGCGTGGCCAGCAGGTCAAGGGAGGTGATTCTCCTCCTCTCCTCTGCTTTTGTGAGACCCCACCTGGAGTACTGCGTTCAGCTCTGGGGCCCCCAACAGAAGAAGGACATGGAGCTCTTGGAGCAAGTCCAGAGGAGGGCCACGAAGATGATCAGAGGGCTGGAGCACCTCTCCTATGAAGACAGGCTGAGAGAGTTGGGGCTCTTCAGCTTGGAGAAGAGAAGGCTCTGGGGAGACCTTCTAGCAGCCTTCCAGTATCTGAAGGGGGCCTACAGGAAAGCAGGAGAGGGGCTTTTTACAAGGGCATGTAGGGATACGACAAGGGGGGACAGTTTTAAACTGAGAGTAGATTTAGATTAGATATTAGGAAGAAATTCTTTACTGTGAGGGTGGTGAGACACTGGAACAGGTTGCCCAGAGAAGTTGTGGATGCCCCCTCCCTGGCAGTGTTTAAGGCCAGGTTGGATGGGGCTTTGAGCAATCTGCTCTAGTGGAAGGTGTCTCTGCCTGTGGCAGGAGGGTTGGAACTAGATGATATTTAAGGTCTGGCATGGTTTAAAAGCTGGGCCGGCTATTACACTGGTGGCAGATGCTCTCTATTAACCCTCCTCCCCCGCTTCAAGAAGGGGAAGGAAAACAGAAAAGGGAGAGAGACTTACGGGTTGGAAAGTTAAAACAGTTTTAATAAACTATAGTAATGAAAGAGAGTATAGTAATAATAATGGAAATAATTAAATATATACAAATATATACAAAACCAAGATCGAGCTCCCCCAATGCCAGTCACGTCACCACCAGCACTGCAGGGCAGGCTCCAGGAAGGCCCAGACTGGGCCCAGCTACAGACGGGAACTGGACTCAGGGATGCACAGATCGGGATCAGGAGCAGCAGGAAAACGGACAGAGTCCTCTTTGGACACCGGCCATAGCAGAAGGGGCGAGAAGGGAGAAGACAGGGCAAGACCCTTGTGATCCCCCTGCTTTATACTGAGAATGACGTGTATGGGATGGAATACCTTCATTTGTCAGTTTTGGGTCACCTGCCCTGTCCGCTCCTCCCTGCAGGTGCGACCCCCCTTTGACTCTTCACTCGTAAGCAGTGAGGAATTCAGCAGTGAGGAATTCAGCAGTGACCTTGGTTTCTCTAAGAATAAGTACAGCAAGAGCCTTTCTGCAGAACATCCCTACCGGTGCCTCAGCGATAACTGTGAACTTCAAGCGTTATCGGTCCTGGAAACAGACACTGTCTGCAAAACATGCAGTTAGTTTCAGAAAGTGCAGTTACTTAGAAGAGACTTAGCTGAAAGTAAAAATTACTGAAAGGAAAATTGGTCTGTTTTAGGCCAAACCAGGACAGGTCCCTTCCAACCCAAACCATTCTGTGATTATATAATTATTTTTCACTTACTGAAACATACACTCTACTGCCAGTTAAAGATTCTGGCTAGTGCTGTCAAACAAGCAATTTCCTTTCTAAGTAATGCTGTCACTAAAACCAGTGCTAGAGGGCATTCGGAACACAACGGGACTGCTTCTCCAATTGTAACATGAGACGTAAAGAAGTAATTGAACGGAGAATTTTATTCATCTGCAGTTAGTGTTACAATATGGATCAAGTAAATTACACATTGGGGGTACATTGTGTGGCTGTGCATGCAAAGTGAGAGTGTAGTTCTACCCTCACATTTAACTAACATACATAGGTGTGTTCTGCCACACTTCCTACTCTAGCCACATTCATCTCTTTCCACACCACAGGATGCCTCACACCACCAGAGCAATGTCCTGTCTTACCTCAAACTACTTCACATCACCAGCCAGATTTAGGGAATTGAAGACAAGCATCCATGCCACATCAAGAAGGAGGATTTACAGTTTAGGTGGCTGACTGAAATATCTCCACAGCTAAAACCTTTAATTTCAGTCCTGATAGAGGGACCAGACCTGACACGCAACTCAGTACTGGAACATCAGGTGAAGCACAATCACAACTGAGACAAGCATTAACACCTGCCTAGCGTTGAGGCAGGAGGTCTGTTTTCACAAAAAAATGTGTCCAAAAGCAGCATGATTGAGGCTGCCCTGGTAGGGAAGAAAAGCTACGAGACAGTGTGACCCTACACTGGCAGGGCAGTGCCAGCCCAGAACTAAGTTTTCCAGCTTTTGTAATTCTTTAGTTACGGTTTGCCCAACTACAAAACCTAGCACCAGCATTTGAAAGTCTCATACAGTTTGTTTCAAGACCAAAAACTACTGCTCACAGTACAGAAAAATATTCCTTCAGTTATACAGCAAGAAGCATTTGTTACTACCATCCCTAGTTTTAGCAATATGTCTCTCAAATGTCTTCAGTTTACACCATGGAATTAAAACAAAGAATCATACTCAGTTTTGTTCATTATAAATTCTAAGCAGTTTAATGGTAATTTCTCTTATCATAGTTTAGCAAATTTCAACCTTTCTCACATGATTTCTTCATATCTTTTTTGTAATTAATCCATTTACTAAAATACTCAATTTTTGCTTTTTATGTGTAGTGCAAAGGGAGGAGATCAAATTGAAGTTTTCTGGGATTTCAGAAACTGTACAGCTTTTGTTTTTGTCATATCAAATACACATTTACTCCTTTGCTACTTAAAAAAATAAATACATCTTCACAAGCTACCAGCTCTTCTATACATCTCCTTGCATCTCTTTGATCACACTCTTCCAACCTTCAGTAATCCATCGGTAACTGTAACTTCTTACCTTCTTTAGCCTAAAAGGGACCAATTTATCACAGACTGTCATGAATCCTAGTTTTAAATTATCAAGAGTCCAATTACCAACAGGAATTGGGATACCTCTTCCCAATTAAAGTGACTGATTTCATGTAAAACCTTGTAACATTTCACTTTTTAATTAGGTACATACTTATCAAATATGAAGAGGTTCACCCTGGTTTTATTTTCTATCCAGAGAATGAAATACAGCAAGCATTAATCATACACCAATACGGTGCCAGAACTACTAATGCTTTCAGCATACTTTGACAACTTCTGATCCATCAGTGTATGATGCCTTTTAGAATCATAGAATCGTTTTGGTTAGAAAGGACCTTTCAGATCATCAAGTGCAACCGTTAACCTAGCACTGCCAAGCCCACCACTAAACCATGTCCCCAGGCAACAGGTCTACTCCTCTTTTAAATCCCTCCAGGGATGGTGACTCAACCACTTCCCTGGGCAGCCTGTGCCAATGCTTGATAACCCTTTCAGTGAAGAAATTCTTCCTGATATCCAACCCAAACCTGCCCTGGTGGAACTTGAGGCCATTTCCTCTCATCCTATCGTTTACTCGGGGGAACAGATCAACACCCACCTCACTACAACCTCCGTTCAGGTAGTTGTAGACAGCAATAAGGTCTTCCCTCAGCCTCCTTTTCTCCAGACTAAACAACCCCAGTTCCCTCAGCCGCTCCTTGTAAGACTTGTTCTCCAGACTCTGCACCAGCTTCGTTGCCCTTCTTTGGACCTGCTCTAGCACCTCAATTCCTGTCTCATTCCAAACATTTACTTGAAAGTCAAGAATAGGCTTAAACTTTTTACATCCAAACGTTCCTGGTACATCTAAAAATACTATGCCAGTTACAAGTTGAAAAGAAAAACAGGATTGAACAGAACCAGAAAAAAATACAAAAATATAGTGTGTCAGCTGACACAGGGTCAGGAGTACCCACATTGCTGTCGATATGCATCATTTATCTCTACTAGTATTACTAGTTATATAGGATGTGGCAATCCAGACTTATTATTTAATTCCTTTGTGCCAGGCTTAGAGATGGTACCACAACTGCCATGGAAAGACCCTATCGTTGACAACTGACAGGAGTTCCCTGGGACAGGGTACCTTCCTGATCTACAGTTCTTCTCACCTGGGCTAATGCACTCCTCACTGTGCAGAGCAGGGTGAGAGGGAGTGCATGACCTCCTTTGCAGCCTTCTCTTTTTAGGCCAGGCCTGGGAAAGACAGTGGCCAGGGACTTTTATACTACAAATTACAGAGAATGCTAGCACTTGCTTTTGTGGAATCAAACACAAAAGCTAGGAGATGTAATACAGACAAGTCACTAGAAGAGCAATTGAAAGCACTGTTGATTGAAAAAGAGCTCATCTTAGAATTCCTTCTCTATGTGCATAAACTCAGATGAGACCAGTATTTTACTTCTATTTTTCAGCACCTTTGAATGCCTGAGGAGTATTCATATCACACCAAGAAAAGCCCTACTTCCAAACACTAATTACTGACTCAGCTTGGAAGTGCTGATACAAGGGAAACAGACCAGGACTCTCAGTAACCCTTTGCTGAAATTCCTCCTGCTAATCAGATGAGGGGAAGTGGGATTTCTCTGTCCACTGTGGCTCAATACCCTGACTACACCTTTCAGGGATGCAGCTTGGAAGGGTAGAACTGTTGCATAGATGACTGAAACAAATCTCAAGTAATTAATTCATACAGGAATGTTGGGAAGACTGGAGCATGTGCTGAATGTCTCTCACATGGTATTCAGTCAAACACTGCGTGCTAATGTAGTCTTCACTCTGATTTTGCTTTTACATGACTTTTGCCTTTCTGGGTTAAAAAAAAAAGTAGTTTTTAATTCACAAGATGTTAGGCACAATTCAGAAGCAGCAAAGAGGTTCCCTGTTGGGTTCATGAATCAGCTGCACGCAGCAGTACAAGCTTTTTTGTAATCACACATAGAAGTGTGCTTGCTAAGGGGAATGCAAGGCTATTACAAAATAGAAATGTTAGTAACTTTTGGAAAGTGGGATAAGCCACAGCTACTGTTGAAAACAAGTACACAAAATTTCAAGGAAGTATAATTTTAGAAAGTTAAAAAGCTTAATACAGAACCTGAATTAGATCTTTGTGATTGGCAGGGCAAAAAGGGTTCTCACAGCTTTATCACAGTAATACTCTTGTTTCCATGCTAGTTGTAGGAAAGACTATTTTCAGAAAGAAATGAAACAAAAGGGAGAAAAGCTTGCTTTTTAGGGAAAAGGATAATACTGGAATCTAAAATTCTAACACACATTATGCGTGATGTCTTATCCTTCCGAAAGTGACGAAAACAAAAGCTTCAGACATAGTGGTACTTCACAGCATGCTGTGATTAAGTTTTATTTTCTTCACCCAATTTGTTTAACTACTTTGAGTTACACTAAGTTGACAAGAATCTCAAAACAGTAGTCATAAAATGCTGACTTTTCAGATAGGAATGTAACTCAACCCTAGCACAAGTCCATCATTATCATTATTGTTACCACTGGTGTTACATAAAAATCAAAAAATCCCAATTCTGTACCAAAGAGTTTACTGTTTGAAACCAGTTGCAGTAATGCTCAACACTGATACCAGCAGATAGCTTCTACATAAGTTAAAACAGGAGGCTAGTGTCACTATATGGTCATTGGCAGTAAACTCACAAGCTGAGAAGGAAAAGTAACTCAAGGGTACTATAACAGAAGATCTTCTGAAGATCTTTGCATAACAACAGTTTCTTCTCTAGCCCAGAGTATCAAATAATATCTCTATATATATGGAATATCTGGAATAAGCCAGAAGGATCAAGTGAGAAAGCTGGACCAAAAGTGTGATGTAGTGTCAGGAAAAGGCAGAGAAGTCAAGACTTGTATTTACTGCAGCTGGGCAAAGCCCCACATACAAAAGGCTACAGAAGCAAGGAAAAGGCAGAGAAAATACAAAGCAACTAGAGAGGGAAGACATTTAAGAAGCACTAGACAAGAAAGTCCGCTGGACTTTGGGCTAGGAAGTCAGTGCAGAGAAAGTCACAGATCCATTGAATGGAATACAGAAATCCAATTTGGCACAATGTTAACAAATTAACAAATTTTTGGCAGGAGGAAATATGTACACTCCAAAATAAGAACATAAAATTAATAACCTAGAGAAGTTTAACATACAAAATGCAGAGAGAAATAAACAACATCTTATAAATTGATTTAATTCCAGACTCATGCATCTTAGCTTCAAATCAATAAATGATAATATGAAAAAAGGCCCAGTCCTACAGAGACTTCAACCACAATGGGTATTGCTACAAGGAACTCTTATGACAGTACTTCAGGCATGGCAGCAGAAGTCTGAAGGCAATGTCCTCAAGTTAGGAACACACATTAATTCCTAAATGCTGCTGGTGGTATACTGTTGGAATATATCTGATAAACCAACTAGATATCCTTAGAGAACATTTAACATTAGTTCTAGCTTCACTGTGCAGTCACAAAGTACATGTAAAGCATTACAGAAAGATTATGACATACTTTGGCTCCTGAAGTTTACTGAAAACAAGGCATTGCTGAAGTAGTCATTTGTGGCTAGAAGCGAGAAACAGACTCGGATCCATAGCATCTTACAATGCTATTCATGTTTTTAACTACACATTAAGAATACTGTTTTCCAAATTTTGGAACCAATCGTGATAAATCCGGGGATCTTCACCTTCAGTGAAGCCAAGGCTACCAAGTCATTGCAAGACTGGGCCTCAACCCCATGCAGTTAACTAAAATAGCTACAGGAACTAAGAAAAATTACAACTTGTGTGCTACAGCTGTGCAGTACCACAGTAAATTTCAAACCCTTTAGCTTTTATGTCATAGATGCGCAGCATGGCTCTAACCCATGGGCATTTATGACTGATGCATCTGCATGAAGCTTCTCATGAATGTTGCAAGCTTCTGAACGTCTTCTACAGTCACCGCATTATATAAAGAGGCACGGATTCCTCCCACAGATCTGAATCGAAAAGATGAGGGGAGAAAAAATAGAAAGGTTTTGTAAATTCTAAAAAAGGACATTAACATTCACAGACATTTAAACCTACCCCTACTCCAAAGCGATGAAATTCACATTTTGTGTGAATGAGAATGAACATTTAATTCTTCAAGGCAAGCTTGCAATCTAGAGAAACCCGGTATTTATTAGTTATTTACAGCTCCAACGCTGTAGCCTTGTGGCAAAAAGCTATCTTTTTTTATCCCACAAACACCACTGAACATGGAAAGGAACTCTTGCAACCAGGTAGACAAGCCATGTAATGAAAGGCTTTATACAATGACAGAACCTGACCTCAAGAGTCACCTTCTTTAGCATTTGCACAGAGCCAGATTTATCAAATTGGAGAAGAAAACAGAATTAAGGAGAAAGCTCTCTGAGTCCCACCACACCCAAGCAGTAGTTGAGCCACCAGCAGTTTCTGATTACCATCTCTAGACTGCTATTTCCAAGAGACATTGTGAGTGAGAAAGGCTGGTAAGTCAATGCACAATGCCTGCTGCTGTATCACTGTAGTAACAGTTTATTCTGCACAGGAAAGGGATTCATCTGACTAATACTTACCGATGCCCTTTCAGAGATATCATGTTAAGTTCTACAGCTTTCTCAAGAAATTTCTTTTCCAGCGCTTCATCACCCTTGATACTGCCAATACGGAAAGGGACATTCATTCTGCTTCGGTTCTTTTTCTCCACTGGACATCTAGAAAAGTTGCAGAACGTAACGATTAACCCATTTTGTGCAAAATTTACATTTTCATCTATACACAATTTCAGAAAGTGAATAACTGCATCTGTTTAGCACCAAAGTCATTTCTCCATAATTGAAAAGGTCATTACTTTCTGTGAAAGAAAGCAACCTTCCTTCTTTAACCAAGTATAACAGAAACAGTAAGTGCAAGGCTTATTAACCCTTCCTGACATATTCAAAATCGCCCCAGATGAATGCACAGGAGACTTATAAACAGATCTAATTTAAAAAAAACAATAATAAAAACCACCACCTCACCCACAACAGTCTCAGTTACATTCCCCAGGGTAAGTGAGGTTAGTTATAGCGAACTTTGACTAAGTCTCAAGCAGTTTCTTTATCTTCAAAGACTGCCACACTTATTTTTACTCAGCTAGTTGCAAATGCTACCGTAATTGAGCTTGACCCAGCTAAACAGAGCTAAAGGAAGTATAAGAACATAGCATAAGGAAATTTCCATGGACATTAGAGACTTCTGTTAGTGGTTTCAGTCCACCTTCTACATTAGTATTACTCAGAATCATGAGCCTCCCAAGTAGAGAAGAGGTATCTCTACAACAAATCTTGCATTGCATACATGGCCACAACATTATGAGGTGCATCACAGCTCTAATCTCTTAAGATTCCCTTTAATCCAAAGCAGAAAATTCAATATACATTTAAAGCAAAATTTCTCTTTAATTATTTTGTGAACGTAAGAACAAGGGAGGAAAAAAAAGATTTAAATATTTTCCTTTAGTGATTCTAGTTACAAAGGAGATATGAAGCCCCAGATTTATTCTTTCCTAAGGCTGTGATGTAGATTCTTGCAGGGATTCATTAGGAATAAGTTCTCATAAACTACATGTAAATTTCATACCTATTATTATCCTCTTCAACAAAGGATAGGTGTCATTCTTTTTTAGTTCCTCCCTTGTCCCTTTGTATAGATGTCTCCATTATGAAGAGGAAAAAAGATCAATCATAATATCTGCCTGTGCAAATGTTCTGCTTCAGATGCAACCAGGAAAACACACTTCAAAGAGGCCTATGCTGGTAAGCATTCCCACATTTGAATAACTGTAGCTATGCTATAGTTTTTAGAAGATCCAGTTGCTATTAGGCAAACTGATGTAACCCAGCTAGTGCACAGACTTTGGAAAGCAAACTGCACATGGCACTGGGTGGAAGAAAGTCTCCATTCACTAAATGGCTTGTCACACTGCTTACCCAGTGAAGCATGCCACAGATTCAGTGGCACATTTAAGCTGGGAAGGCAGCCTCAGATAAACATTCCTTTTTGTCATAGATACAATAAAAGAAAATGCACAATCCTAACTGTATTGCTTAGTAAGATGCATACAGCTCAGTGAAGCTTGCTTTGCCTTCCCAATTGACTGTTTGACAATCCCATCTGCATTGCATTTACCACTCTCAGCCTTACAGACCAGCTTGCCAGAAACAGACTTCTATTTGTCACAAAATGTTTTTTCAAGGCTTTGTTTGCTTACTGAGGTTTATGAAGAACCCTCAGGATTTCAGTAGAGTAGGATCACAATCCCGATCATGCTAACGGCAAGGCTGTTCTCATTAACTAAATGTATAAGCAGAATGTATTATGAAGAAACTATAACCCTGACAATTAAGGTTGCAGACAGCTTTAATTTAAAACCCAAATTTATAGATAGTTTGCTCTATCCTAACTTTGACCTGAAAGTTAATTAGGTCCCAAAACCATTGATTTTATATACTGAAGGTAAAGGAAAATATTTTGCAGTTTCATAGCCAATTACTAGTTTTTGAGCTTGGCAAGTATTAGAATTATTCTGAATTACAACATCAGCTTTTAACTATACATATTTAACTATGGCCCTCCTGTTGGAGCAAGTCCAGAGGAGGGCACGAAGATGATCAGAGGGCTGGAGCACCTCTCCTATGAAGACAGGCTGAGAGAGTTGGGGCTCTTCAGCCTGGAGAAGAGAAAGCTCTGGGGGGGACCTCATAGCAGCCTTCCAGTATCTGAAGGGGGCCTACAGGAAAGCGGGAGAGGGGCTTTTTACAAGGACAAGTAGTGACAGGATGAGGGGGAATGGTTTTAAACTGAAAGAGGGTAGACTTAGATTAGATATTAGGGAGAAATTCTTTACTGTGAGGGTGGTGAGACACTGGAACAGGTTGCCCAGAGTAGTTGTTGCTGCCCCCTCCCTGGCAGTGTTTAAGGCCAGGTTGGATGGGGCTTTGAGCAACCTGGTCTAGTGGAAAGGTGTCCCTGCCCGTGGCAGGGGGGTTGGAACTCGATGATCTTTAAGGTCCCTTCCAACGCAAACCATTCTATGATTCTATGATATTTTGCGTCCCGTGAGCTCAAAAATACCTTGCAACAATATGTAAAAATCAGAGGGTTAAATCTGCTTTGGAAAACCATCCAAAATAGCTAAAAAAAATAAACTGTACATAAAGAAAATGTATTACATTTTGAATACATCTAGATCTGATGATCTTCTTTCTATTTCAGAAAGCATTTCAGAGCTTCACACAAATAGCTAATAAAATTGCTCTACCTGACAAAGAAAAATCAGAGTCTTTGACCACTGAAATAGATGGTAGGAAGAATATGATGCAAAAGTAGTCTCTACAACATCTTACAGGCCACTTTCTCTGTTTTGGCCTGTATTTCCCCAAGAGATATAGTAAGCATACAAACCAGAACCTGTATATCTGGTTTTTGCATGCTCTTCTCCTAGGCTCCTCCATTTTAAGTTTAGAATGTATGTTATTAATACGCTTCACAAGTGATCTATACAGGATAACTTGAAATAACTTCCTACTGGAATGAGAATCATCCTTGAATAGTTATTAAGTGAATGGTTTGCACAAATAATTCCTGTAGGATTCCTCAGAATTTCTATATACTGAAGAGGTAACTTTAAAAATATGCTGCAGTCAGACTCTTAAAAGATATATGTTTGGCTCTGCAACTAATACTGAAACCAAGGGGAAAAGCATAGCAACTTACACATAGAATCCATTAGATTTGTCTATAATATCATAAATCATTCGTGATTTAATTAAACTAAGTTTATCCATAGCTGCAGCGCCGCCATTATTCTTTATCCATTCCAGTACAAGTCCCATGATATAAATACTGCAAGAAGAAAGAACATTTTTGTGTCAGATTATTTTAAAAAAAAAAAAAAAGAAAAAATAACAGTCCCATTTAACAGTTCACAAACTGTTTCAGCAACAAAATGTTATGTTCGGTTTTAGGGTGCTTAAGATTATCAACTCACAATCTGGACTATTTTAGAAACTACAACAATTCTAAGACAATGTTTTTTGGACACAGATGAAGTATCCTGAAATTCAAATGCTACACAAATCTGTTGGACCAAACTTAATCCTTTGTACCACATAGAAGGAAAAGTCCTGCAGTTTCCTGCAGCCCTACAGGGCTGCCAAGATGTCCCCAGGCATGTTGCATGGACTGCCAGTTCATTGACCACACAACTGCCTGTCAAGTCCTAGAAAGAGCCAGTTAGTGCAAAAGCTAGCAACATCCACCCTGTGCAGCTGCTCTAGCAAAGATGCAAGGGTGAATCTCAAATGTATGTACATTAATAATGACAGAAATCTAATCCCATTTTCACAGATGTTAAATAAAAACTATAATCCCACTTCTGCCTGAAGAGACCTTTTTCCCACATGAACAGTGAAGTTTCACGAAACAAATAATGATGTATTACACTTAATTATTCATTACCATTCAAGTTTTAAGTAGAGATCTGGAAGCCTACTGGCATCACGTGGCTTTGGACCAAGTATTTCAATAGTTACTAAGTGCAACATAAAAAATCCCCCAGGCCTTTTTGCCTTTGTGCTTTTGCTACAAAACTCAGCTTGTTCAAGTTCAGGCATTTCCCACGACTATGATACTTTACATAATAAACTGTTCACAAGTTTTTATGGCATATTACAAACAAGTTTCCTTTTATTAATCCCTTCATTACAGATTCCAAGGGAGTGCTCAGAGAACATTAGCCTACAAATTTCCCCCTAACAAATCTAGCAGGAGGTTGTTTTAAACTTTGCTACTTTTAATTTCTCAGGGGATGCCAGTGTCAAATATTTGAACACTGCAGAAAGACTGCACAATAACCAAGGTTACAGACTGCCTTTTATACAAAAGACCTTATAGCTTTGATAGCACAATCTTGCCACGTTTATGACAGCACCATGTCAACTACCCCATTGTAGAGAATTTAAGCGAAGTATAGCCTAGGCCCTTGCCAAATATACAGGGCCACATTCAGCTCTTGCCCTCATTTCCTTGAGTGAAACTTCTTGGACAAGTACCATTTAAAGAAGTCAGCCTTAAAGTCACCCACAAAACCCAGACAGCTGAAATCTTTTATTCTTCTTTCATGTCAGTCGAAATAATGTTTTGGAGCAATTTTAAATGCAAAATAAACCCCTGGAGCTTGAAAATGAGATTTTCATAGAAAATTCGTTGTTAACTTTAGCAAAGCAGATTAGGGTCAAAAAGCCAAGCTCCGCAGCGCCAAGAGGTTAAAGCCATTAGCATCACCTTAATTTAATTTAATATCCTGCTGAAGTAGCTTTTGCAAATTCAGTTAATATTTCCTGCCTGTTTGCCAGCAAACCATTAGAGACTGCAAGGAAAAAGAGTAGAGAAAAAGAGAACTAAGCAGCTTTGCCCGTTCCTTCCAAAAACCACAACAGGCCTTTAGAGCCAAGCCAAACAGATGTGCACCCTGCCAACATTTCAATCAGTGTTACATTCTGGATTCCAAAGTGTACTCCAATGTGGGTCTGCATCATGAAGTGAAATCTGACAAGACAGTGATCAGAAAGGAGAAAGACACCTAGTTCAACTTTATTTTCTGCTCCCTTGGTCTCCCACTACCCTGTTAATGTTGCTGACAGATACAGAGTTACAGCTAGTACAGCACTTTCTTTTCAGAAGTTCTTTGCAGTGGCTATAATAAAGCTGCAGAACTTAATTTGTTTTGCTTTTCAAACCAGAGGAGCAATGCTGTGTTCAATGCTGAGATTAAGCAGAACTCTGGCTTTTCAAATGGAAATAGCTTTGTACTTGGAAAACATGAATGGCTGGATTTAAAACCTGGCATGTGCAAGTACACAGTGTCCAAAACACTATGTGTGACTTGGTAATCAGGAAGAAAATCGCTGACAAAATAGAGGCTTTATCAATCACTGGGAAAAAAAGACACACATACTGACCACATTACAAAGCTACATTCAGAAAGAAGACAAAAATCTCGAAATATTGTAAGGTTAATTCTTGTATTAGACACCAGCCCTAAGGATATTAGGTGTACTCAGCCAATAGGGCAGACGGGCCGACATCAAGCCCTTTACATCATTACAGCACTACTTACTCTACAGTATGCATACTCCTTGGGAAAATTTGCTGTGCATTGTAAAGTCTGGAATAAACATATGTTCACAAGATTTGCTTTTCTTTTGATAAATTAAGATAACTGCCTGTATGTCATTGCAATAGTACACCCCACAGTGAGAATCAGCAGATTCAGAAATACAATTAGTATCACTTAAAATACTACTGAATTTAAGTAAGCTATGGCATTAAGGTAGGCCTTATATGCAGGAATCACTGTACTTTATGCCTGTACAGTGTATTTGATGTCTGTTGGACATCATTAGGCAACTTAAGTTTGCAAATTCCAGCATGGATGAAAAAGCTGTAAGAGCTGAGATTAAACATCAACAATATAAGATCGCATTACCAAATTATCTGTATCAAAAGGAAATCTGATCTTTAAAAGTAGAAAACATTATTTTCAAAGTAATTAAAAAAACTTCCAGGAAAAAAGGATACCTGGTTTGAAGATTTTCTATTTTAAAATAATGATTTTAGCAGACATTGGTACAAAAATGCTTCAGATTAAGAATGGCCAGATACTACTGGCTCAACACCTGAATATTCCAGTAGCAAAGCATCATTTCACTAGCTATCAATCACAAGCTAGGAGACAGTGATTTTAAAAGAGCAATCTGGAGTCTGTTTTGCTTCTTGCATACATGAAATCACCAGGTACATGCCAATTTTATGATCTTGATGGCCAGCAATGATTATGAAGCTAGTCCAATTTTATTTTTGGATGCCAAGTAAAACACTGAGGCAGTACTTAAAGAAATATGGAAAGTTGTACTGGAGAATAAAGCAAAGCAATGACTAAAATGCCTTTTTTTAAAAAAAAAAAAAATTTCTTTACAGGGATAGGGATCTGGAGGTTCAAGTGCTGAGAACAACCTCAGGAAGAAATTAAATCAAATCTTTACTGAGTGTTCAAGAAGCAAGACTAAGTCCCAAATTACCTACTTGCAATCACAGAAGCAGCACCACTGAATTGACTAGAGTTGTGTTCATGTAAGTCAGAATTAGATTCTGAAATGTCTACAATGGAATACATATAATATTTACTTCTAAAAATACTATGTCCTTTATGGCTGAGTCCCACTAGGCAACATCAAAGCCTACTGCAGCCATGTGGCTGGACACTTCCCATGTTTACACAGGAATCATGTGAAACACTGCAATGTGTATCAGTTACTTGAAGGCAAATACTCAACTTCTGCAACTTTTCTCACTAAGAGCAGCAGATGGCAGTGCAGTAGCTTTCTGAATAAAAAATATTAAATAGCAGGGTAAGTTACCTGTAGCATGGTGGAGTGTTATACAATGAGCCATTCGTTGCTTGTGTTTTGTAATCCAGTACTACAGGGCATTCTTTCAGTGCAAATCCCAGCAAGTCCTCACGTACTATTACAACAGTAACTCCAGCACAGCCAACATTCTTCTGAGCACCAGCAAAAATCACGCCAAACTTTAAGAAGAAAAGAAGGACTAGCTACATGCATTCACTAGTAAATCTTAAGTCATACACCAGTATCATTATTCAACAGGCATACAACTCAGCTGAACAGCTTGGAGAACATGTTGAAAATGAGCAAGTTGCAGGTCAAAGAAGAGTTAGGAAAAGTTCTGATTTCAGAGTGGACTGACAGCTACAGTTGATATCCCATGTATGTCTATTATCAGAACCATACATCTTCATTCAACTGAGGAAGATCATCACAACAAATTTCCCAATGATTTGCTAAATATTTATTTAGTAGCCACAAATACTTCTTCAGGTAGCCTATCCTCATTTCACACTACTCCAAGCAAATTTACTAAAAATAAATTTATACATAGATCACAGTATTTTCAACCAATCTGGTATTTCAGAACAGGCATTATATAATCGATCTGTTCGAAGAGGCAGATCAGGAAAGGCCAAGATGACTGCACTAACAATTGCCCCTTCTTTTTGGTACACATAGACAAGAGAGGTCAAACATGCTACTTCACTAGTCAGTAACACTTGCCACTCACTTATGTTTGTAAAGCATGTTATTAGTACTATATTCTGCCTCTGTATTATCTATGAAACAGAGAAAATAATTGTGAGACACAGGAAGCTTTAGCAGCTTAAAAGGGGTTACAGATTTTCCATGTAAGAAGCAGGATCAAAAATTCTGCTTCACAGTACCCTGCTACAGCCATATACACTATCTACAGACTAAACATGATTCAGAAGATAATCTTTTTCAGCTACAGCATCGGTGAAGACCACACAGTACACAATCTTGTACAGCTATTAACATGAACAATTTCAACATAGTTCAATATGTTTTTACTGAAAAAAAGGACAACAGACACTGAAATCTCAGACTTTAAACTTCAACATTTGTATTCACCATCAGATACCCAAGTAACAAAATATTTCCTTAATTTCACTGCTCAGCATGTCTGGCCATCCAGACATTTCAAAGTGCCTAATTATATGCATTCAAGTTTGAAAATGCTTTGTGCAGCCACTGTGTCCAATACTGTACCTTAGAAACATCCACAGGTCTGGACAAGAAGTTTGATGACATATCACAAACCAACACTGCTCCTTTGACATCAGGTACAAAGTCAAACTCCACACCATGAACAGTCTCATTAGCACAGTAATAGACATAAGACGCATCTGGATTAAGATTCCATGTGCTTGGGTCAGGAATGTCTGAGACAAGACAAAAGAAAACCAAAAGGTCACTGGAGACAAGTAATTTTCCTGGCATGCAATTTTACTTAAGCATGGGACTTCAGTGCAAACCCAGAACAATTCTGCAGTATAAAGTACTAATTATCTTGTTACCAGGAAGATATAATTTATCTGCAAAGGAAATACACCAGTGCATTCCCAAAATTCTGTGGTAAGCCATCATTAAACTGGCAAACACTCTTCTGGTTTTCAGCCCTTATTCCTCAAGGGATTTTCATCAGGTTTGCAATCCCAGACTACAAACTACTGCCCTAGGGGTTCAAAACAGCATTTCAGAGGAATTCAAGGCACTGAGTCCAAGAATCCTCCCGATGCCTTTGTAACCACTGAAGCACCCAAATTCTCACTGGCAAAGTTCTCTAAAGCTGTGTTTCTGTGCATCCCCAGAAGCATTTCAGTCTTAGCCAAGCTGAACACAAGGTTACCTATCTACCTGCCATTTAAGCTTTGCAATTGATTTACAAAACTGAGATTTCCGTGCCAACAGGCAATATACAGGCATGCCCTGACAGCACAGAACAGGTTTTGCACACAACAAGTGGTTGCTCTTCCTTTCTTCTCTCCTCCAAAACATGAGGGGGAAGAAGTGCTGCTATTTCCTCCACCATTATTTACTGTCTCTCCCTTTATCTATAGCTGCAAAATGGTGAATACACTCCCCTAGACTGGGAAGTTCCAGGTGCAGCTCCTTGCTGTGCCTCAAAGGATATAAACTTATCTTCCAAGTTAATGCCTAAATCACCAGTTAATCTACTAACTCATATAGGGATAGTCTTTATCTTTCCTGTTACCACTCTTCTCAGTTCAAATGCTATAATTTGGACCACAGGGAATAAAAGCAAGCATGACTAGGAGGAGCAGAAACCAGAAATCAGGCATCCCTGCTCCAAGAATTATTTATGTATATCCAGTGACAAATTATACACTTAAAGAGTTCTTGAAACAGACTCTCAAAAATTCCCAATGCCTCAATTACAGTTAACCTTTTTATTTCTTCTACACTGTGGTCATTCAGATTATGTCAAGTCCAGTAACAAGCTTCAAGAGGAGGAGCTGAAAATGCCTCTTCTATTCCAGAGCCACCTGCCTGTTACGACACATGGATAGGGAAGATAAGTATTTGGGAACCCTTGAAAGAAGGCAACAGAATGCAGGTCTCCCATTTCCTGGGCCAACAAGGTTAAGATCCCAGACACGCTTCTAAATTTCAGAGCAATCTCATTGAGTGTACCTGAAATTGAAATACCTCGCAATATCCCTGCAAACAGCTTAAGACTCAGTCAAATAAAAAAAAAAAAAAAAAAAAAATCAGACAGCCCAGACCATTTCCCTACTGATGCACATTTGCTTCTTGCCACTTATTTTCTGGGATCTGCTCAGCCCTAGTTTCACAGTTCTTTGCTGGTGGAGACTGTTAAGACATCTAACATCTCCCTGTGATGAACATGGAGAGATGTGGCAGGCAATCTTTTGAGTGCTGGGCAGTCAACCCTGTAACTAGTTAACATTCAATAACCAAATAGCTGAGTTGGACCAGTTTTTAGAATGATTCAAAAAGCTAAGCATTCACATGGATGGATGTAATCATCAACTTACTTGTATACGTTCCTAGTTTTGGATGAACAATATTCACTTTGGCATACTTCTCTGCTTCTTTAGCTGCTTTTGCTGACCAAGCTCCAGTAACCACATAATCTGCGTGTCTTCCCTCCTTTAAACCAATAAGATTAAGTGGGACTGCACTGAACTGACCAGATCCACCTCCTTGAAGGAAGATAACTTTGTAGTTTTCTGGTATATTTCTGCATGTAAGAAATAACCATTTATATTATTCCCAGAAGACACAGGATGCATACTACATGATATTATGCATTTCACAGCAACTGAGGAAGAACACTGTCATTTCAGAAGACCCTTTGCCAACAGGTTAGACCAAATCCCATTAACTTACCTCAGCACTGGTCTTGAGTAACAACTTTTAATATTAAGAGTTATACATTTTACTGACAAAAATTTGCTGAAAACAAGCTTTTTTCCCCTTGGATAGCATTAAATAAATTCACTCCTGAGTAGCTCTACTATCATAGCACACAAAACCTTGAAAGATACTCCAATAGAATTAATGCTCACTTGTAATTTTGTTTGTTGCTAGCTTCATGGCTTTTCTGTCAGGCTAAGAACTTCACACCAAAGTGCTCACAGTAGAATTCAGATTTAAGACCCTTCAATTTGCAAGTGCAACTGTACAGTAAATTATACTTGCAGAGCAAGTGTCATAAGGAGTTGTTCATACAGTCACAAAAATTACTTGTTCAAATTATTCATTAAAACCCCTCTGTCAATAATTCTGGCTGTGACTAAGAGTCAAGCTTTTCTATGAAATGACCATCGTTATTGACTACTATGAGAACATAAATATTTTGTGTATCAGAATTTCAAACTTTTAAAAATGTGTCAACCTACAAATAGGAAAAGGGCTCCTGATCAGTGATTCTAAAACACATCCATAGAGCTTCTGTTAGTAAAATCAGACTGATGAGTAATGTACAGATCACCTCTTCACCACTATAGAACTGGTTTCTATTGTTTCCACTTCAAAAACAAAAGAAATGCCTCATTTTTCTATTGTTTTTTCTTGAAGAAAGTTGCTGCCCTTCATGAATTCTGTGAAGGTGACAAAAATTAAAATTTCAGAAGGAAGTCAACTGGTCAGTGTATAGTAGACTAAAAAAAGCATCTTAACCTAATAAAAGCCCTTTGTGACATTCAAATAAATCAGTATCAGACAAACAGAAGACCAATGTCCTCTACAAAATTATTACTCTATCAGACACAGTATCTAAACAAAAAACCCACCATACAAACAGGTGCTTTCAAGAAAAGATCGCCACATTAATCATTACTGGTGCAACTAGCACAAGCATAAAACAAAAATAAGCAGGAAGTAATTCACTTACAGCAATTCACGCATGAGATTTTCAGCTGTATTTATAATTTTTGTGAAATCTGAGGTCCGATGGCTCATTTCTTTCATGTAAAGGAAAGAAGAAATAACATCAAATAAAATGGTAATACATAAATGCAATTTAAAAATTGTGTTAAGCTTTAAACCTTTTACGCTACAGAACCAAAATGCCTGAAGGCTCCCATTCCCAGTTTCAACTGCAGTTGTTTTTGCTGAGCCTTCCTAAAAACTCACAGAAGACTTATACCTCCAGTCTTTTCTAGATCCAGACATATGCAGTCAATTCACATTTGGCATCCACATGACCTTACTACACCCAAGAACAACTACATCTGGGTGAAAAAATACTCCCCAGAAAGGTATAAGTTTCCCTCACTCTACAAATGTTCTCTGCTATTAACGCTGTAGCAAGTATAGAGTAAGATACAAGGTTTTCGTTTGTTCTTTTATTTTTAACTAGGCTTCTTCATGCAGTAATCCTAATTAAACATTAAGGACACTTAATACCAATTCCTTTTGTTAAATCCATACTCTGCCTTCCATCTATAATACTGTACAATTTAAACATGAATCCCAATCCTGCAGAGACTGCTGCACATCCTACTTTTAGCAACCAAACAGTTTCACAGGACTAGTAAAATGCTGACCATTTTCTTGTATAAATTTTTTTGTGCAACTGCAGATGAAAAGCCAGTCAGCTACCTATAAGGCACAGAAGACACCTCGTCCTTATGACAGCACAGCACTGTCTTTCTAAGGGGAAGAATGCTACACATCAAATACATCTGAAGAGTTCTGTCACACAGTATATAAGATACTACATATGGTACCTATATACATATATATACACATGTGGATAGTATGTGTATATCTGTGGATAGTATGTGTACAAATACTTAGTATTTTATAGATATACATTAAATATTTTTTTATATATTGCCTATATATATATATTCACATACATACACACACACATCCCTGCCCAAAGATCCAGAAGTACTAACGTTTTACATAAGATTAGTTATCTTTTTTTTGTCTCTAATCCTTTGGTTTGGATCACTAAACATCTGGCTATGTATCTTTTTATGGTCTCCTGATGAACAGTAGAAAAGCAGTATGAAAAAGTATTCTCTGGACAAACATGTTACCACAATAAGGTATTAGAAAACAAAAGGAAATGAAATATCAAGATCAAAAACTCTTATTAAAAAATTTGGTTAAATGTCCACATTCTGAAAAATATAGAATTTTTAAAGTCTTACCAAGAACACTTATACCAAGTCCTTTGTAGTCCACCAATTCTTTCTGTGCTTCTAATAATACCTAACAAAAGAAAAAAATCCACAATTAAATTGAGGGAATTTTCCACTATCTGGAGTCCCTGATGCATCGTGCATATGCCAGCTACTCCATATTGCAGTAACCTGACACTTGTCAAGTGAGATTGTGTCCTGCTATCACTGAGACAGAATCACAGAATCAATGTTCTGTTCAGAAAAGCTGCACTTTTGAGAAGACTGCAGCACCTGATACAGTGGGAACAAAGCTGATATGACACTTTGCTTTAGTTTGTGGCCAGCCGTGGTATGTGGGTGTCCATGGTGATGAAGCTGTTAGCAGTTTTGAGTTAGGCAGGTGCTCAAGCTAGGAGTACCTAAGGCCAGGGCAGCTGACCCAGGCTGGCCCACAGCAGTATTCTATACCATAAATGTCACGCTCACTATAAATAGGAAGGTTTGCTGGGAACGGCCTCTCTGCTCAATGGTCGCCATCCCTGGAGGGTCTCGCCTGTCGCCCTGCTCCCGAGGCCTACTTGCCTCTTTGTTGTGACCGTCACACTGTCACTGGGGAGCTCGCAGTGTTTGACATCTGGCATTCACTGCGGGGAGCACACAGCCCATGACCTCTATACGGGCTGAGTATAACTCTGTATTTTATATTACCATTAGTATTAATGCTGGTTTTCTTATTTTATTAAATCTGTTTCCATTTCAATTCACAAGTCTCCGTCCTTTTCCCAATTCCCTTTCTTGGCTGGGGAGAGGTCACTGGGTAATAGAACGGCTAGTTATTGTTTAGCCCTAGATGTGGGCTAAAAAGAGACAGTTTAACAGCTACAGTCATCAGTACAACTTTGTTGTAACTAGTAGCTGAAGGCTTTTCATAAGATAGCGTAATTAAAAAATGATATGCTTGTTGTGGAGACCATGTTTTAAGTTATCATTTTGACAGTTACATCTCCAGATTTCCAAATGATTTGTAGAAGTTGGATGGAACTTCCAGCCTTTTACAGAACACTTAATGTTTGCATGTGTACTCTTTCTAATCAAGCATCTTAAATGCCCACCTGCACCTTCCACCCTGTGTTCTTTCATTTGACTTGTGCAAATAGGACAACCAAGGTACTGAGGAAAACAAAGAAAAAATCAGCTTGGGGAACTGGAGACCTCAAACTGACCCAACAGGACAAGACCTGGTTTCACAGAATGAAGTCCTACACTTTTTGAAGATAAGCCTTCCCTATGTTATTGAAAGTTAAGAAAGAAATGAAGCAAAATTTTGGGACAACCAAAAACCACAGGTCACTCCTAGGAGCTTTAGCCAAGTAATCTGCTGCTTCAGCCTTCCATTTTTTTTTTTTCTTCTCCCATAGCTCTCACATATCAACGAAGTGGAATTAGATTCTAACCATTGGATATGCAGCTTCTGATTTCAGTTAATTCTTGTGTCAGAGCCAGAACATTCCTAGTTCCTCCTAAAGGAGGCAGGAGGAGAGGGAGCCTCAGTAGAAAAGCCACCAAAACAAATGCTGTATGCATGTGCCCCAGGATCTGCCAAGAAACCCCATGCTCTGGACAGTTGCAGGAACAAGAAATCTACCTTGCTGACAGGGTATCTGCATGGCCTGTCAACTGTAACAGTTGGTCATCAAATGGTCAACCAGAAACAACTGTGCTGCTTTTGATGTTAGAGATTGTGCAGTTTTAACCACCATGTCTCACAGGCAAATTTATTCATGCCAGAGGAGGGGAAAAAAGTCAAAACAAACACACAGACTATTAGAAAGTGCTTGTTAAACTGCTTGATAAAATCCAATTCTGTTAGCAACATTCTTTATCTGACAATCTGCACATGCCTTACAATAGCCATTTATGATATGCCTTATAACAACCATGAAGAGCTCTGTCCACTTTCTCGCTTCAGTGAGTCCGAGTGCTTCACACGCAGCATCAGCCCACAATCAAAGAGAAACAATCGAGGTGATCCAGTAGTCTATTTAAGAGTACTGCATTTTCAAAAGGGGAAAACAGATTAATAATCTACTCTTCTCAAGCCCTAAACCCAGTTCTCAGTACTCTCTGTTTGAAAGTTGGATGCTGCAGCAGTTCTAATAAGAGTCCCTTTCAGAGCCAAGGGTTCAAGACAGAACAAGTTTCTTTGCACATAATCTACAAAGGACATTTCCATGCGAAGAGTGAAGAAAAAAAAAAAAAGCTGCTGTACAGCAGATTTGTTTACTAAATAAAATTGTTAAAAGAAATAAGACATGAAATACTGAAGAAAATTCTGAAGGAGACTAAGAAAAGAACAAAACATTTCCACAATACATAACTCTTAAGGTGAAAATCAGATGCACCAATTTGGCAGCAGCCACCCCCTCACCATATGTAACTGGATAATCTATGGCTGCTGATGCAACTTTCCGGAGGGTTGAGTCTACACTATGCTCATTATCATTTTTAAAATAAAGACTTTTCAGGGAATTACCATGTTATTTACCAGCTGACAAATAACATACTCAATATAGCTACCCTTGTGCATCTGAGGACTTACTTTCCATCCCCAAACTGATACAGCCCTTGATGAACGACCATATGATCAGATTCAGAAAAAAACTCTGGGAGAGCAATCCTAAAACCGCATTAGGGTGCAATTCCAAAAAAACAACGTACCGGGGCATTTAATTGGGGGGTGAGAGGGAGAAGAAACAAGGTTTCGTTGCTATGTGTGTAATTCTTTTTATTACTATTTGCTCCAGCTTCCTCCGCCCTCGCTTTGCAGCCGGCGCCCGCGGAAGCCCCCAGGGAGCCGGGCTGGGAGGCAGAACGCGCCGCCACGCCCGGCGGGCACCCGCCACTGCCCCGCCGCCTCAGCCCGCGCGAGAGCCCCCTCCGCGCGCCGGCAAGGCCACCTGCCCCCGCCAGCACGGCTCCCACCGCAGCGCCGGGAGGACAAGGACACCCACCCCCGCCCGCCCTCCGCAATGCCCCAGCCCGCGCCGGGAAGGGCCCCCGGCCCCTACTCACGGAGCGCGGCAGCTTCGCCGGCCCGGCCCCGAAGTTGGCCACCTGCCGCCCGCACTCCATTCTGCTGCTGCCGCCTCCTCCGCTGCCCACCAGCCGCGCCGGCGGCCCCCGCCGATATAAACCCCCCGCCGCCGGCCCGCCGATTCGCTCCTGTCACACACACATAGGGGGTGGGGCTGCAGCCGGCCCGCCCCGTCCATTGGCCCCTCGGCAGCGCCCCCGCCGCCTATTGGCAGCGCGGCCACGAGGAGGCAGCGTGATCAAGATGGCGGCCGGGCCGGGCGGCGAATCGCAGCGCTCGAGGCGGCACCGCCGTCGCGGCACCGCCTCTCCCGCGCGCGTCCACCTCCGCGAAGCTGTGGGCCGCGCCGCGGCGGCTTTTTTCACCCCAAGCAGCCAAAAATGGTGGGTTCCGGGGAAGGACTTCAAGGGGTGAAAGGGATTTAAACGTGCCGTGCGTTTGGAAGAGCTCCGTAAACCTTGCCGAGGTTCGTCGCACATACAGCCACGGCGGGGCGGGCGGGCGCGCAGGCTGGTGGGTAGGGGGGCAGGTGAGTGCAATCTACGTCCTGCAGTAACTTCGCTGTGTTTTTTCCCCATGCAGTTGCTGCTGGTGCAGAGCTGGGACGCTTGTTCCAAAAGCAACGTCTATGAATGCATGAGAAATGAAAAACAGCAATCCGTAGTTGCAATGAATTTCGGGAGATATTTCATCTTGAAAGAGGTGGTTTCACAGTACCCAAATGTCTCCGTATTTTGTGTGAAATTCTTTCCTCGCAGAGGACCAGGATCCCTACCTTCTCTAATGCAAGAAGTATCTGCGTGTTGTGCACTGTCTCTCTAAACAGGCAAATTGCTACTTGGATTTCATAGAAAGGGAATAAAACCAGGAGAGCTGTGAAACTTAGTTACACAGAACGGATAGCAGAGCTGGGACTTGCCTTGAGGTCTGCCAAGTTCTAGGCTAATACCCCTAAATACTAAACCATTCTTTCCACGGATACCTTGTTGTGAGTTCATTGAAAACATAGCGTTAATAAAATTAAGCTGTTGTAACTGAAGAAAAGACTTCAGCTCATCCAATTTCTTCTGATTGTTTTAGCGAGAGACATCCTGCCTTACAATCAGTTTTCAGAAGTTATTTTAAAGGCAGTAGCAGTAAATCAATTTTGACAAAACAAGCCATTAAGTGTGATTGAAAACAGATGGGCTTTATGAAGTCCCATAATTTTCAAGTATTTTGGACGAGATTCATCATTCTCATATGCAGCTGCATAAAGCACAGCTCTCCAACACCTCATTCTGCCCAGCGTTACCCATAATGCTGACCCTACTTTAGTCCCGTGCATGTTCACCAAGTTTATCATCAACATTAATCATCTGTATACCAAATCTGCATTTTTTTTTCAGAAATGAAAGTGCTGATGTCCATTATTTTGTGAATACTGAGATTTATATAAAAGGCCATTTTTCATTACAAATTATTTCACTGAAGAAATATTGACTACTTGAATTTGTTCCTTTTCCTGTCAAGCCAGGTCATACCTAGAACAATAAAAAGAATTTACAGATTACAGCCTGATCTGGTATTTAGTTAACAGATTTTCATCTTATGCAAGTTATTTTGTTTAAAAGAATAATAGTCACAGAATAACAGTCACAGAATCAATCAGGTTGGAAGAGACCTCTGGGATCATCGAGTCCAACCATTGCCCTGACACCACCATGTCAACTAGACCATGGCACTAAGTGCCATGTCCAGTCTTTTCTTAAAGACATCCAGAGACGGTGACTCCACCACCTCCCTGTAGACTGTAAAAAGAGACAGTGGTTTTAGAGCAAAGATGACTTTCATTTCAATAATGGCTATAGCTCAAGAAAAACCCACCGAACTTGCTTTCAGACACCAGAACCCTCCTTGGTTCTAAAGAGGTAATAGCAAACCATGGACATTACAGGCTGGATACGTTCTCTTCAAAACACCAAGGTATTTTTAAAGTATGTCTCAGACCACAACACCCAGAACAACTACGTTACTTCTAATTATTAAACTTAGTTCTAATTAAATAGACACCTCTACTGGAATGCTCAATAACAATGTAGATCTGACTACAATATAATTATTTTTGCTACAGTCTCAACACAGAAAGAGGTTTAAGAGAAATGAGCTCCTCGTATGGGCTTTTCCCAGTATTAAACCCAGACTACCTACATCTGCCCGGAGAGGCAGCTTCGGACTCAGCCTGCTGGGGTAAAGGTATCCTCAGTAGCAAGAGGTAGCGGAACCAGTCAGAAATAGTCTAGGTTGGTGGTTCAGGTCAGGAAGCCTGGCCACTACTATGGGAAGTGCTTCGACATCAAAGCAGGATCAGTCTTGAATCCCAACTGTGTGTCACAAACCACAAGATAAATTAAAACTTTGGAATTAAAAGTGTGATTCAAACCTCTGGCACAATGAGCTAGAACACAAAAATAGAAACTAGGCAAGCTGGTGCTGGTATCGGCTCAGAGCATGGGTATCGTAATTTTTCAGTTCAGGAAAAGTCTCATCCTGACCAGAAGGGTCAAAAATGACAGCTCCCATGAGATCACAGGACAACTGTGCTGGAAGCTTTGCCACCTAGACCTTTAGAAAATCCATTTCACCTTGTGCATTGATAGGGAGTAAATAAGACTGATAAGGATGTGTAAACCAGAAAGTTTCCTAGACACAGAATAGTCCATTTTTGCTACATGCAAGGGATTATGATGCTTTTACAATTGGACAGAACGAAGAGGAATAGTGAAGGTCATGTCAGTTTTGTTTCTATTGAATTGCGATTTCTCCTATTTTAATATTTCACTATCAGCAATTATGATTTAATATTTTCATTATCTCAAAAAACATAAATTCATTATATCAATATTAATAGTCACCCAATATAAAATACAAGCTTTCAAAACCATGACTTCCAGGAATACTTCTGGTTCCAGCGTTTGTCAGAGAACCTGACTCTTCAACTGCCGCAAATCCCTGCAGACGAACACGAATTTGCATAATTAACACAAAAGCAGAGAGAGCTGTATTTACTATGATGCATAACTGGAAAAACAAAACAAAACAAAATCAGAGAAAGTGTAATATTTAAATAAAGTTCCAGAGTTTTCAGTGAACTTTTATAGGGTTCATTGTGACTTCATGTTGTGCTGGACAGAAAAACCTTCGTTGACTACTGCCAGAGAAAAAAACAGGTCACTCAAGGAGAGCAAGCGCACACGAGTTCTCCGCCTGGTACAATGATGGACAAACTGACGTCATTATTAAAAGACAAATAATGCTGACTGCATAGCAACCTGGCAGCTGTTTCAGCAGGCAGCTGGGATGTCTGGTCCAGCAAAGTAGTGAGACTAGCAAATTTTGGTGGGACTTAAAACAAGATGCAGGGTTTGGGGTTATTTTGTTTTTCAGAGATCTGGCTCCAAATATTGCAATTATGAAGTGTGAAAAGTAATTATTGGGAAGCCCAAATGAAGAAAGAAAAAAATGCTTGAGTTTTATAAGTAAATAGTAACGTGTTCTCTAGCAAATAGCTGGCCTATTGATTTCAGGCTTTTATGTCAAACAAGAACACAGGCAAATATGTAGAACATTAACTAATAGCAAGAGGTTGAAACAGTTTATATCCCAACTCAGTGTAAAATGGTTTCATAATAATTTAAGATGTATGTATATATACACACATTTTTTTATTAAAATACTTTATTCTTAAATATATTTATAAATACAAAGTAATTTTTCTTTATATACAAAATATTTTTTGGAAATGCATTTTCAAATCATCAGTGAAAACCTTGAAACTTCTGAAATATTCATGATAGCCTTAAAAATACTTCTCTCCCAGGGAACTTACATCCATTACCTCTACTGACTTCAGATCCAATGTTCAGCTATATAAAAGTATGCACTCCAGATTCTCACAGTAAGGGTGCTACACAACAGCACCAGTGACAAGACGGAGAACCCTTCATGTTTCTGATTTAAAAAAAAAAAAAAGTACTAATCCCACTGAAAAAAAAATATGCCCATCTAAGTTTTATACTGCCAGCTCAATTTTGCATTAAATAATGATTTTTGACAAAATTCATACTTTAAAAGCAAATACTAGTAGTATTTAACATAAAATAAACTGGTTTAAGTTCTTCATGGTATTTTTAGGACAAGTAACAGATTTGTAATTCTCAGCCTCACAGATCTGAATACTTTGGAATTTATAATTTTATCCACCATTTCACAGTGATTAGCTTTAGAGTTTTAGTTTTAAAAAGGGAACACATAGCATTTTAATGCCGAAGAAACTGATTGCATGTAATTGTTCCATCAAATCAAAAGCACAAGCAAAGAATCATGACTGAAGCAATAGACATCAAATGTTTGGGAGAATATCTACAAAATTGCATAGATGAATATATTACCTGCTATTATTCTGAAGTGACAAAGTCTGTATAAATAACATACTTTCATTGTGCAATTACTTGTGCAATATTGCAATAGCTAAGGTAATCTCATGCTATTTGCTCAGAAGAAAATTTCCATTTGAGGATTCATGAGTTTCTTCATAATTGTCACGCAACTGGAGTCAGGAATTTCTATAGATCTTCTTTGTTCCAGAACTCTCATGACAGATGACAGAGCAAAAAGAAAGCTACAGTGGTTTTTTCCCCCCAGTTCAGCCCAAATGGTCTTGCCCAATTCCTGTATGTGAAAAATACCTTCCGTTGCTCCATCACCCTCTGTCCCCTTCACTCTGCAAACAGCATACACATTGCCAAGAAAAGAGTCCATATCAAATTGGTTAAAATATTATAATTCAGAATCTCTGCTAACACTGTAAATAGTGAAATAAAGGCAAAATATTTAAATTTGATAGTTTTTTTTAAAAAGGCAGTTTTTCATGACTGCACAATGCAATCAGTTTTCAACATTTGAACTTCTCGTAAAGATAAGCATTGTATGTGAGATTCTACTACCCAAGCACCCAGACTTCACTACTGCAATTTCAGAAATTTCTTTTAAATCAGGACTGACACAAGCATATGCATGTGAAAAAAGTCACAGAAAGAAGTTATTTTAAGGAAATAAAATTTACTGGTTCATTCAAAAGCAAAATTCCCTCCCATTGTTGAACCAAATGACCGAGGCTTAAACCCTAAACTAGAACAGTTTAGGTCATTTCATTCTTCCAAATGCAAATTTTATGTTGCTTGAAAACACTTTTGCTAAAATTTGCTTAAATGTTTAACATCTTCCTCATCTCCACAACCCTTGCTAATAAGCTTAGGTTTACTGAACTCCCATTTATATACAAAACGTTAGTGAAGGAAACTAATCATTTTATAATTATTATACTAGGCTCTTGACCGATTGCCTTCTCATGGCACTCAGGCAAGCGTACAAATATAAAGATACTGCTTTATTTTTCAGGGCCATACTGAAGCGCATGTTCTTATTCCTTGTGCAAAACAATGCAATTTTCTACGCCACGTTATGCAAATCAAAATCTGTTACTCTGTACCATAGGCCAGAAGCTGCAAAATCAGCTGCCTGTGCAAAAGGACAGGAACAAGAAGCTGAGGGGCAAACCTCAAGAGTTTTAAAACAAAGATACTCTTTTAGTTTTACATTTTCACATTTCGCTAGGTCCTGAGAGCAACCTCATTGAGTCAGACTAGACGTCCTCTAGAACTAGACTCTTCCAACGTGTATTATTCTATGATCTGCAGCCATAGCAATAAGGAAGAATGGCTACATTTAAATATTTCTTTTAGAGATGTTGCTGGGTTCTTTTTGAAATCTGAAACTGCCAATACCTTTGGGAATGTCATACCCACACACTGTTAGGCATGAATTGATGTTTGCCCTAAAACCATTTTTTCCACTTGCATTGCAATACACTGGAAATAAATGAAAAGCAATATTTGTATTCAAATTAATTTTATTAGCTCAAAACAGTTTACACTCTATAATGAGATCTGTGATATACAGTAAAATCCATACGCCAGGAATCCTTTGTATGTAGTACAAACTGAAGGGTACCATTCTACCAGTGCATCACAGGTTTCCAAAAATAAAAATCTTGTGGCAACTGATGGAAGCATGAAACAGGAATACTAAACAGCATGCAAAGCTTTACAAGTTTACAAAGTCTACCTTACATTACAAAAAATTCACAAACTATACTGAGGCATCCAAAATTTGTTTTATTTTCAAACATTCTAGAACCATTTCAAATGCTGGTAAGACTTTGGATACTTTCTTGTATTTCAGAGCCAGATCCTACAGTATCAGTTCCAGAGCGGTTTACTGTCTGCAGTCTACTTTGGTCTCCTCTTGCTCCATCATTTGGAATTGCCATTTCATTTGCTCTAGGGGTGTATTTTTTCGAAGAACGATTTTTGCTTTTTTCACCAGAAGCACCACTGGATATTCTGCTACCATTAGTTTTAATATGTACACTGGAATCAGAAGATGAATGCAGATTGGCAACCAGTTGCCTTGCTGAGTGATGTCCTTTTGCGTGTTCATTTTGTTTGACTCTTCTCTCAGAGAATGTTGGAGTACTGTTTCGAGGTTTAACCTCTTTATTTTGGTTAACAGTTTGAGCTTCATTTTCCTTCCATGAGCCTGGCTGGTGCTGTTGCCCAGCAGTCTGAAGTTCTTGTATTTCTCTAAGAGCAGAGAAGGCATAATTCACAACCATCTGGGATTGAAATGTGCCAGGAAGAGAAACTTGGATGTCCCCAGCTCTGTTCTGAAATAAGAGATTCCAGTGAAGATACTGATGCAACTAGAGAAAAAAAATCCAGTATTGCAACTGCCCTATACTAAAATCTGCATAGCAAAATAAAGTCTTCACATAATATAGAAAAGATTCTGAGATAACAGCATCACACAACCTTTATTACGTTTCAAAGCAAGCAAGTTTCAGAAGATTGCTAGGGTGATAATGACAGAGTAGGCATATTACAGTTTCACATCTAGCTTGAACTTTATACTGCAGAAGTGTGTCAGTCATACTGAAGCAGGCAAAGCCTAATCATGTCTATCATTCTGAAATGCCTTCAATACATTACATTTGCTCACAGTTCACAATAGTGTGATCCCAATAGTCTGTCCCAGTAATACCTACCTGCTACAAGAATCTGAACTAATCAATACTAGGAGATAAGTATGAGAGTAGTTTAAGTGTTAGTTGGAGCTTTTTGTAATCATCCTTTGCCATGTATACTTAAAAAACAATTTAAGCTCAGGCTTCTAAATGTAGATGAATTAGAAAAACAATGATTTAGACAAACTGTATGAACAAGTTACTGTCACAGTGCAGAAGAGTTCATCAGCTGAAAACACTGTGGCAAGCCAAACTATAACAAATATCAAAGAACCTATAATGAGAATTGCTCTATTACTCCAAATTATTTTAGCATATGCAAACTGCAAAACTGGAAATTGCTTTGCACACCATTAAAAAAAAAAACCCATACTTCTTACAATCATGTTTTAGAAGCTCATAATGTTCTTGAGGAATTTGGAACACTTAATAGGGATGACATTGGGTATAAGAAACATACTGGAATGCAGAATGATTCTTAGCATGACAGTTTTATCCAACTTGGACAAGGTTGTAGGTTGCCAGTATCCTAATTTTAATTGCCTTAAAAACTTGAGCCTGGTCTTCTTTTTTTTTAAGGGAACTTTAGTACCTCCCTTGAAAAATCCAGAAGGTTTCCCATTTATTGACTTCAGAGTAGAAACTAAAACCGTATGTTGTTAATATTGCAAATTTGTAGTCGCCTGAAATTCATGGCATGGCCCACACAGAAATCTAACAGGACTGGACACATATACTGCAATAACTTAAGAAAATGCCTGCTTTTGAATAGGCATACGGTACTACCCCCTATTAACAGACTAACTTTTTAAAAACCACTATACATCATTATTAAATGTTTCTGAAAAACCTAATAATGGTACATTCCATTTTTAATGGATGCATACCACTATTGGAACTTCATATTTCAGAATAAGAAACAACATAATTACCACCAACACTTTCTTTAGAACATTACAAAATATTATGGTTTCTGTTCCAAATGGTAATCACTTAAAAAGCTTATATTAATCATTGAATTATTATGATCTGTATAAATACAGCTACAGCAAAAGATTGCAACAACAACTTCATGAATCATTTGGTAATGATTACTTTCAGTCAGAGGGGGATAACAGCTGAAAAGTATATTAAATAGCATGAAGTACACTGCCACTAGCATTCCCTCTATAGACTTACTTTGCTATTTTGGGTATGTTCTTGTCTTTCTTCTTCAAAAGACTTCTCCTTTAGCATGTTAGCAGGCTTACTGAGAGTAGAATTCATTTGTGGATGCCCCAAATGACCAAAATCTGACTGGTCTATTCCAGCTAATACAGCAAGTTGTCCAAGTCTGTAAAAGTTTAATAGAAAATGACACAAAAAATTCTTACCCCATGAAAGATCTAAACACTGAAAACCAAAAGAAGAAACAATCTGCCTGAAGCTTTGAAGATAGTTTTTCCATTATTTTCTGAGAAGCCCAAATAGCTTAATAAAGATGAAAACAAGTAGCTAAAGTTATTTTCCTATCTTTGCACAAATCAGCCTGCAGGTTCAAAGCTGTCAGTCTTCACTCGGTGTTATGAGGCTAAGAATTAAGTTCTCTTAGTTAGCATTGATCTCGGAGCAGGATGCTGGCAAGTAGATTCCCTGTCAGGGAGAAAAAGATTAAAACTCTGTCATTCAAGTAGAAGACAGATGCACATCTCCCAAACTAGCATAATGTCTAACAGCCAAATCCAAATACATGCTTCACAAATACAGCCATGTTGTTTCACCTGCCAGCTTACAAGTTGGCCAAAACCTACCACCTGGGTGTTTTAAGCCTCAATAAGAAGTGAGAAGTTGCAGCCATCAATTGATAGCACAGCATTAAACAGAAGCTTATTGAGAAGAGCAGTCTTTGTGATTGGGATTCTGTAACTTGCAGAGCAGCTCCCTGTTATCATGAATAGATGTAGGACCCATCTGGAAAACTTATTTTTTATGTAGTGAGAGAGCATTTTTTCCTTCCTCCAAAGTTTGAAATTCATTCTTAAAGTCATGCAACTCTACCAGTTGATTGGCACAAAATTAGAACACAGCCTCAGGGTAAACTTTAAGTTACATTATTACAATTTGGAGGTGGATGGAAGTAGGAGGCAGGGAGGGCAAATAAAATCTTCTGTGGTCTTCTCTGAACATGCAGAGTAGACTACAGTATATCTTCGTATCATTCCTTCACTCTCCTGGATGAGATTGCCATGCCTGGCTACATAAGCTTTACAGAACAGGTTTGAGAACTTAAGCTGAAATTCTTTGACAAATGCGAAGGATGAACCATCCTCTGAGAAACTGCAGGAACAGCAGTAGAGCCTTAAGACAAATGTTAATCAGTACTCTCTAAAATATTTCAAGTAATAATAAATAATCCAGAGTTTAAGTACAGAGGCCAGATTCATCCATCTAGATTTCTGTAGTTCAATTAGTAAAAGGGGGCCCAAGACAACAGAACATTTTCTGAAGCCAGTTCAACTGCATTTTGAGCCTTTCATATTATGGGAATGCTAGAAGTCACAGGTGATCCAATAAAGACCTGGAAACATGCTTTAATAGAAGCTTTCTTCTTTTCTGTAATGGGCTTCTTGAAAGCCTTTCCTAAGGAGAGATACATGAATCCAGCTGGACAGTGCTTGGCTCATGTTTTTCCCACTGAGAAAAAACTGAACAGTAGGTACATACAGTTAATTTTTCTGCCTTTGCTCTTTGCGAGTACATTCCTAGAGATCTGGGGGGAGGAGGCAGCATACTTTATTGGGATGATAATTTTGGAAAGAGATCTCAGCAGAAACAGTAAGACTTAAGTAAAGTGACAACCTACCCAGCATCTTTAAGGAGGTCTAAAAAAGCATGAAACTTTTGGAAAGAGTTCTCAATGCTGCCTAGAACACCTTCATCTTCCAAAATCATGCTGGTTACTGACTGTGCATGAAGAACCTCAGATAGGGAGGTATTCAGATTCCTTAATCTTGCATTTTCAATTTCCAGCTACAGGGGAAAAAAAAAAAAAAAGAATAAAGGTGAAGCAATTTCTATTATTGTCAGTTAAAAAAAAAAAACCACAAAACAAAACCCAAAAAACCCGACCCCACCTTTGCAAGCCTATACAGCAGTACCACAAAGAGAAATACCCAAAGAAACTGACATAACTAATACAGAGCTTCCTGTACCAGAAATATTCAGGGCACTGTTACATTGAGCTCTGCAGGTTTGTTTATCCACAGATGCAATTCTATGCTACCATAATGAAATTGCTGCAGGCACACAAAATTTCAGGCTCAGCACTGTCTTCAGTATGTATAGAATGTTGCAGAGCAAGTGCAAACAAAAAAATTAGCTTTCATATCATGTTATTTTGCATGTATTATATGACACATTAACACCAAATAAGTTATTTTACTAATAGAAAACCTTAATGAAGGCCAGTGCTCTCCTTATATTCACCCCTCTGTATCAGAGGGGAATGCATAATACTGTATCTCTCCCCTGCACTATGCATCCCAAAATTGAAAGTTTAAGATGATCTGATTTTTCTTCACATTGAACATTAATGAAATCAATGACAAACTGCAAGTTGAATGATAACTCTATGATATACTGGGTTTTATGTCTGAGGGAAACATTAACTCAGACACTCATTTAAGATTACAGCTATGCAATTACTAGTATCACAGACTTCCCTTCTTTCGTCTGTTATGAGAGGTCAAAAAAATTACAGATCTGTGTATTGCACTGTAGCTGTTAAACTAGCTCAAAATGAACAATTTTAGACATTACTGCTACTTTGTTTATCCCTTCTCCTGAGACAAGGTGCTAGGTCCAAGCAGTCTAGCACGACAGAGAACAATTTGTTGCAAAGGGCGTTTAGCCTAAAAAGCATTTCAGTATTCAAACAACAGATATCCAGCAGAGCCCTCTGCCGCACTTCACATTACAGAAGGATGGGGACGGCCGCACCAGAGGACTACAATGAACCTTATAGAGTGCAGAGTCCTTTGTGGACATCTGCTGCCTGTACTGTGGGGGCACCACTTGTTGCTCAAGTTCCAAAGGGTACCACCACTTTCATTCCACTCCAGATCACATCTACGAACCAGATCCATTCGCTTATACCATCTTACACTCAACTCTATTACACAAAATTCTGCTTATTGATGCAAAAGGATCTTTTTAGGTCAGCAACAATAGATGGAGGGGAAATAGACCTCACAATTTAACTGTGACAACTTCTTAGTTCAGTTCTGTCATAATGCGAAACTGCGCTTCTCAACAACTGACAGCTATGGCCAACATGCTATGCAGAAAACTATCTGACATTTTTATTGCCTGCAGAAACAAAACTTAAAAACCAAAGGGACAGAATAAGCCAAATTAAACAACATTTACAACAAACAGCTTTTCAGCACAAGTCATGATAAAGAAGGTGGGAGACCTCAAAGAACTATCCATCTGCTGCAAATTGCAAACAGATTTAATCACTTTCTCAAGAAAAACAAACATCAGGATGCCCCCACATCATAAGTTATACACCAAATGAGTGAAACACATTGAAAGAGTAGCTTGACCTGGAGTTCAAGGCTCTGGAATAGAATCAGGAGAACAAACACACATTACTAAATGCAGATTTCATCATTGCCCTTAGGCTAGTAAATGATCCATGTGACTTTGAACTGAAACTCTGGAAGCTACCACATTAGAGGTCATTGATAATTACTCCTAATTAAGCAAGTGGATAGTTTGATTGTTGCCTCCTTTAAAAGTCAGTTTTAGCAGTTGAGTATCATTACCTCCATTATCCGTTCCTCAGCCTTTACTCTGGCTCTTTGTTCTTCCTTTAATTTTTCCGTGCATTCTTCCAGCTCCAACTATAACACAAATAAACTATCACAGAATTTATCTCAAAATGTCAGATCAAGATGCAATATTATACAAAAACTCAACATGTCCAATTAGCAGCTAGCACACGGCATTCCGAGCAGTTACATATCTTCTACAAAAATACATGACAGAGGTCTGTCTACCAGTACAGAACTCTAGGATGCAAAAACTTAACACAGGAAAGTGGAAATAAATGTGATTCACTTAACAGATTTGCAATATAGCAATAGATAAAATGAGATTATAGCACAAGTCTCTTGGGTCTATGACATTACCCTCAAGAATGTATGTTCTTCTCGACTTCCTCTTCTTCGCCTTTTCAAACCTTATTTTTAACTACATATGTCTACCTCATCAAAAGCTCAGACTGGGGTCTAAAAAAAAAATCCTTAGTAGCCATACCTATATTTTCAGAATGTATTCTTCATCCAGGCTTTTATTCCTTATTACAGCAGTAAGAATACAAAATTCTGAACTGCAAGAACTGTACTCTTTCCAATTAGTTTCACTTAGTTCTTCAGCAGAAAAAGTAAGTTTTTCACAATCCCAAGCCATTTGAGTCAGTTAAGCAGCTTAGTGTTGAATTAACAGCAATAAAAACAAATCCAAACAGCTAACAAATATATGCCAGTCTTATTCATGAGATGCCTACACTTGTACTTTAACTTCTAGTTCTAAGTAGTGAATCTCAGTTTCAGGGAACAGTAGTCGGGATTTGATAAGCAATCACCACGTTTTCTCATATCATAGCAGAGCATTATCATCTTTAATTACGGCATCTGAAGTGGAAGAACAAATAGGAATTTTTGTTCTTGCACACCTTAACACAGACTTCTGGTTACAAAGGTGAAAACTGTTAAATTTATCAAGCTGCTCTACTTTTCAGAGGGTAACCCCTATATGAATTAACAGTATACAAGGCTTCTTCATTTCTCTATACACCTTGTATAGAGATATATGAACATATATGTAACATAGGGCACTGCTTTTTGTACATATCTTATCACTCAGTTCTACAGAGAAGCAAAGATCCAAATAGTACTGAAATCCTTTGTTTACTATCAAAAGCTTATTCAAGAGCATACTACCAGCAATCAACTGAGAAGACTGGTGTGCAACAGAATGCATAGTAAAAATAATCCTTCTACAAATGCAAAGACATCCTCACAGGTCTTGTAGGACTTTTGCATCCGATTCTGAGATGCAGGTTCTAAAATATTTTAGATATAGCCCTCCCAGTGACAACCACTCAGAGTGAAGGTTATGGGTCTGTCACTACTGTCCAGTGAAGCCCACTCCTAAGATCCCTAGACTAGCATCAACAAAGCTAACCCTGGAACTAGAAAACTAGTCATATCTTTATCATCTGAACACATAAGAAAGACTCTCAGAGGTCAGAAGGTATAGGAAAACCACATTTCAAAGACAGTATTTTGGGAAGAGATTTAACAGCATCTAACGGCCATGATGTAACAAATTCATCTCCAGGCATGGCACGGGGAAGAAATCTCTAAGGACAACCCTCAACAAATACCACAATCTTACTGCAATCTAACTCAGAATGTGTGGAAATAATAGGAGCTAGAAATCCTTTCATAGATACAGAGGCACAGCACAGAAAGTAGCAACTGTAATGTTCTACATTCACAACTTGACATGTAAGCTGGAATCCTGTAACCTAGCTTGGAAGATCAGTCGCAGGTACTGCAGACTTGAAGAAATCTTACAGTTCATTTATAGTGTGTGTGCGTGTGTGTATGTATGTATTCGGAAGTCTCTAGAGTGTAGGGTTTTTTTTGGCAAGCAACTCTACCTTAGAAACCTTAGTTCTATAGTATTTTTGTTGTGGACAGATTTTAGACAATTCTAAAGGTGACAGCAGTGACCTTTTTCTTCAAACTGCTGGTTTGTATTTTCAAAGGGCAAAGGCTTAGAAAATAGTTAAATTATCAAGATTGTTTAAAGAGAAATTTAGAGGCTTTGTAGTTTTGTCTAAACTTAATTTATCACACTGTAAATGTACACAATATTTGATGGTTATGGGCTGACTTCACAAAAAAAACCTGACAAACAGTGCACCTACATATCCTCATTCTGAAAAAATTAAAATACAGAGCGAGCTAAATGTACATCCATCCAAGCTACAAGACTGACCATTGTAGTAGTGTAGTCCAGAAAGACAGCACTGACGGACATCAAGATGAAGTTGGACAGCAAATACATCTGTAGCTCTCAGAATTACTGTATCCAATACAACTACTCAACACTAGACAGAGGTATAAAACTGAAGTTTAAAAATGAAAAATATAAAAAAATTAGTAACTAATTAGCCATGTTTTTCCCCTTGATTACATTGTTGCCCTTATTTTTAAAAAAGAGTTATGGTGCAATATCTACTTCTACGTAATTCATGTAGTATTAATGTGTAGAAAGAGTTACCCTGCTATGTTAAAGGTGAAGTTCACCATTTATATCCTTAGTTAAAATTTCAAAATCTGGGAGTTTCCTCAACTATGTTCTTCATCAGAGGCAATTCTGACATTTCAGATTCCCTCTAGTGGAAGGAAAGAATATTTATCAGTTCTTATTTTTCATTTAAGCAAAACTTAAGCTTTTCATTAGCCAAGGGAATTTTTTTTTAATGGAAACACAACTAATACTGTTTCATTAAGTAGTACTCTTAAAGCCCCTCTTCAAGCAGGATGCAGGGAAGTTCTCAAGGAACTGCATACTAAAGTGAACGTCTTGTCATTTAGTCACATCGAGGGATGTTTAGAGAGCTTTTTTGGCACAGTGGCAGTTTAAGGAGTTCCCACCTTTTACTGTTTATTCCCACTCTGCAATCAGATCATTGTTCTAGCACAGCTGGTTGTCCCACTTTACTGAAAGGCTATGCCAAGGCCTGCTACAGCCAAATACACAGGATTAGTTTTCAGCTAGATCAGTTCCTCAAGTTGGCTCCCAGCTCAAGCAGCTCTGCAGTAAGAGCTGTTTAATGACAGTATCTAAGCCAAATTAACACAGATAAAAAGGGTCCTCCACTTCCCCTCTCACATTATCAGCCATAGACTTCTGCCACTTACCACGCTCCAGTTCTGGAACACACCCAATCACATAAGCCACTGTGAGTCATTAAGATGGCTGAAAACTAGCCTGGAAAAATATCACAGAATCACAGACCGGTTGAGGTTGGAAAGGATCTCTGGAGGAGCTGGTACAACCCCCTGTTCAAGCAGGGACACCTACAGCAAGCTGTCCAGGGCTGCGTCTGGATGGTTTTTTAGTATCTCTAAGGAGGGAGACTCCATAACCTCCCTGGACAACCTGTGCCATTGCTCAGTCACCCTCACAGTGAAAATGTGTTTCCTGATGTTCAGGAGGAACCTGTGCCTACTGCCCCTTGTCATGTCACTGGGCACCACTGGAAAGAGCCTGGCTCCGTCCTCTTTGTACCCTCCCTTCAGGTATTTATATACATTAATGTGATCTCAGCTCTCCCAGCCTTTCCTCATAGGAGATGCTCCAGTCCCTTAACCATCCTTGTGGCTCTTCGTTGGACTCTCTCCAGTATGCCCATGTCTCTCTTGTACTGGGGAGCCCAGTACTGGAGTCAGCGCTCCAGGTGTGGCCTCACCAGCACTGAATATAGGGGAAGGATCACCTCCCTCAGCCTGCTGGCAACATTCCTTCTAATGCAGTCCAGGAGGCCATTCACCTTCTTTGCCGCAAGCGCACTTTGCTGGCTTGTGTTCAACTTCGTATCCACCATGACCCCCAGGGCCTTTTCTGCAACGCTGCTTTCCAGATGGTCCGCCCTTAGCATATATTGATGCATAGGGTTCCTCCCCCTGACACAGGAATCTGCACTTCTCCTTGTTGAACTACTTGAGTTTTCTCCACATCAGCAAGCTGAATCAACTTGCCTTATAATCAGATAAACATGAAAAAAGACACAATGGAGAAAAAGACTGAAGAAAGAAATGGAAAACCGCTAAGGGACGGTCGGGAAATAGGCCTCACAATGCAATGGTGACAAGTTCTTAGTTCAGTTCTGCCGTAACATGAAACTGTGCTTTCCATCAACATAACAAAAACAGACGGTGAGGCACAGAAACAGTCTGAGACTGCTTTAACAGTGCTGGCAGATATGCAACCATAGCCTAAAAAAGTATTTTGGTTTTCAAATGCAGAAAATCAGGAAAATATGGACCTTTACAAGCACAGTAAATTTAGAACAAATTTTGGGGTAAGATCCTAAAATCTGTAGTTTTACCTCCCAGGAAGCTCAAATCAATCCCTAATTATCCCTTCCTTACAGTTGCTCTACATGTAATACTACAGGTAACACTGACAACATAGATCAATATGACAACCCTTTCCCAAAGCATAAAACACTGTCTGCCTCTGCAGTGTGTCCTGACAGTAATATTCCTCCTCTACAAACACCAAGAATAAATACATCAAGTGTTTCCTGAAAGCACCATACTTGCTGCATATAAGTTTTTGGCACAATATGCACGACATGGAATTCCATGATTCCAGATATAACACAGCACAGCACTATGTCAACATATTGCACACGAACAGTAATATGAAATCACCTACAAAGAAGAAAGCCACTACACAACTTTAAGTCCCAGCAACATGGGAAAACCTTGAAAATCTTCCTGAACAAAAGCTCTAGAGAGAAAAAGGGTAGGCCTAAAAAGTACAGATCAGCTGAAAAAAAAGGCAGGTAGTTATTTATGCAGTATTTGTACAGTCCTTTTGCCTTCCACAGTAACTCTAAGCCACCCTAACTCTCCCATTAGATATAGATCTCCAACAAGTTAAGTTTCAACTTCACTTCACTTACATAAAGACAACTATATGGTCTTAATATTTATACACATGAACAATTTATTCACCCACTGTGGTGCTCTGACAACCACCACCAAAACCAGACTAACTATACTTCTTATTTTTAGCAATATTCATTTGGAGGCAGGGCAGATTCTCGAAACAAAATTCAAATCTTAACACTTTAGAAACAACCCTGTTATTCTGCCTGAGGGTGTTAGTTTGTTATAGTGCTAGCTCACCTCAGCAGTTACTAAGCCACTGAAACACACCCTTTGTTTTCCCTTCCTTTTATAAGAACATTTCCTGTCAAGACATTTGCAGCAAGTCACGCTCTCTACTGCTAGTTTTTCAGAACTATCAAAGAAGTAGAGCAAATAATAAAAAGCAAATGAGAAAAGTTTGTTACCAAGCTCAATTATAAAATGGAGCTGTAACAAACTTTCAGTTATTTTTTAAATTATTTTTATACAACAATCATTACAGTATTTTAGCTCTTAGAAATAACATAAATTTACATTTGTGAAGGAAATACTTGGAAGGAAATACTACAGGCAAGAACCCTGATCAAAAGATTTGTGAACCATGATTCAAGATTCAATTACGCATATTCCAGCTTTGTGTATTAAGTGAAGTTCTTCCTCATTATGGCCTTGATTTGACAATATGTTTCTAAGTGTGCACATCTTCATTAGAACTATTCAGAGACTGGAAATCCAGTGCATATTTGACACACGTGTTTTGAAATGGAAGCCTGTGTGACATAATGCAGGATAATCAAAAGTTATTCAAAAGTCCTGCTCCATAACTGGTGTCACAGTTTAAGGCTGGGCCAGCTATTAAACTGGTGGCAGACGCTATTAACTCTCCTCTCCACCCCAGAAGGTGAAGGGAAAGGGAAAAGGGAGAGAGACATATGGGTTGGAAAGTTGTAACAGTTTTAATGAACTATAATAACAGAAGAGAGTATAGTAATAACAATGGAGATAATTAAATATATACAAATATATACAAAACCAAGATCCAGCTCCCCCGATGCTGGTCATGTCACCCCTGGCACTGCAGGGCAGGCTCCAGGAAGGTGCAGACTGGGCCCAGCTACAGACAGGAACTGGATTCAGGGATGCACAGATTGGGATCAGGGGCAGCAGGAAAATGGACAGTCCTCTTTGGACACCGGCCATAGCAGAAGGGCAAGAGACCCTCGTGATCCCCCTGCTTTATACTGAGAATGACGTGTATGGGATGGAATACCTTCGTTGGTCAATTTTGGGTCACCTGCCCTGTCCGCTCCTCCCTGCAGGTGCAACCCTCCTGCAGCTCTTCACTCATAAGCAGCGAGGAATTTAGCAGTGAACTTGGTTTTTCTAAGAATAAGTACAGCAAGAGCCTTTCTGCAGAACATCTCTATCAGTGCCACAGTGATAACTACAAACTTCGATCATTATCAGTCCTAGAAGCAGACACTGTCTGCAAAACATGCAGTTAGTTTCAGAAGTGCAGTTACTTAGAAGAGACTTAGCTGAAAGAAAAAAATCACTGGAAGGAAAATTGGTCTGTTTTAGGCCAAACCAGGACAACTGGTTTTTAGCTTAATGATGATTTTATGAATAAAACATAGTTTAATTGATATAATTTGCCTTTATGGTGTTTAAGGCACAGAACATGCTTCTTACCTGTAATTGTTGATACTTTGTTACGTTAATCTTATCTAATGATTTTGCCAAATCAGGATGATGGATTACATCATCTAAATCTTCTGTGTCTTCGGTTTCAGATGTAGAAGCACTTTCTACTGTCACTTTCACAGGAACACCTGTCTAATCACATCAGAAAAGAAAAACACACCCACTCACAGCATTACACTGTGCAATAAACATCAAAGATTAAATAGTATCAAAAGCTTAATTTAAATGCAATAGTTTCCCAGAGTTCCTTACAATGCATATACATTGTCCAGCTATGCAATTTTGAAATAAACTTGCATAAAACAGTATGTTAAAAAAATCTTATGCGTGCATATATTGGCCATACGTGGCAAGGGTTTAGCAGCAGGGCGTGCAGGGGCAGCCCCTGTGAGGAGAGGCCGGGGCTGCCCCATGCCAGACCTACCCAGCTCCAGCCTACCCGGCTCCAGCCAACCCATCACGGCTGGGCCCCACGGCTGAGATGGCAGCGCCTCAGGGAAAGCTAATTTAAGAAATGGCAAAAGATGCCAGAGAGAGAGACGAGGAGGGAACAAAAAGAGAGAGAGCAGAGTGAACACCAGGGTCGGAGGAGGTGCTCCATGGTGGAGCTGATACCCACGCTCCAGCCCAGGAAAGACCCCGCGCCAGAGCACAGGGATGGGCTGGAGGAGCTGCGGCCCGTGGATAGCCTATGCCAGAGCAGGGCATAAGTGTGCTGGCTTCAGCAACCATAAGACCCTTCTGTGAGCCAATTTCATTCATTAGTACACACTAACATACTTCTCCCACTTTTCTCTGGTGGTTGGGGCGGGGGGCAGATGGAAATGAGGCGCGAAGGAAGAAAGAGGGGATCTTTTTTTCCCTGCTGGTATGTTTGCTACAGCATTTCACAGATGGGTGCAAACACAAGTATATAGTCCAAAAGCAAAAGTAGGAAAGAGAGGAAGGGGGAAACAGAATCTTTCAGAGAAAAATGCTGTTAATTCTCCTTATTCTCTCTGGAGGGACTGTGCCCTTACTCAAAACCCAGCTTGCTCATAAGGCTAAGAAACCAAAAGATAGTTTATTCCCTTTTCTGTATCGCTAAGTATCAAAGAAGTTTCAACCAAATACTGATGTAAACTACTATTTTTCACTTCTATAAGAAACTTTAAGAGTATGTTCCAATCTTAACTTTTAGACAGCAAGATTCTGTTGAGAACACTTTCATCTTTTTTCAGGCATTCATCCACTAAATAAACCATCATATGAGAGAGAGAGAGTACCTGAATCTTCAGTGGTAATTCTTCAGTACTATCCACTGGTCCCCCTCTAAGGTTAGAAAAAAACACTTTTGAGAAAAGTTTATAATGTCACCATTGCTACTTCCATTTCCAAACATAGGACTCTAGGACAAGTGAAGCAGTAAGAGTAAAAACAGCATCAGACACTGCACTGTATCCCTTTAACTCTCATTACATCCTCATCTTGTTCTATTAGTACTCCTACTTAATCATGAATTAGAGCAACATTACTGGATGCTAACGTTAACATCTTCAATAGGCATCTTGCTTAGTTAATTATTATGAACTAAAGTCAACAGGAGAATTTGGTGTTCAGCATTTTGAAAAATAAGTTTAATGAAAATAGTTATGATAGAGCATTAAGTATTTTTTTGTTTAAATATTTATATATTTTTTGAGAGGCCAAGGTCTACGGAACACATTAAAAAAAAACGAAACAAACCAAAAACTATTTCAAAAGGAAGTATGATAATAATATGGCAGCTTCCATGTGTAACAATTTTTTTAAAAAAAATTTATTTCACAGGGTGTAGATGATCACAGTAATTATGTTGGCATTGGGGAAGATGAAGCAGAAAGAAGAGCTGGAAAAAATACCTAGGCACCTCAAACTGGATGCTTAGATACAACAAGCTTAGAAAACTAAATTGCACCTTCAGCTATGGTAAGTCTGATAAATCATTAGTAACAAGAGAACAAACCAGCAAGGTGGGTTTGGTCGTGGGGGTTTTTTTGCTACACCTGGATATTCCTATGGCCATCAAATTATATCTTTTTGTGTATTTTGAAAACTTATCTAACATCCTCAAAACTTATATAAACAGAAAAAATTATCGATGCAATATGAAATTCTGTGTAACTTTCAAATATGTATTTTAAAAAAAACTAACACTGCTCTCTGCTACATTTATCATGCATTATTTATGCATGATAAATTATTTATTATTTAGCATGTTTTATGCTTTAATATTTTCCCTTGTACTACGAAAACCCCACCTGCATCTCTCTGCACGTTCTGCAGTTCGCCAAGGAAGGAAGCCTTTTGTGCCTGGTGGTAGTGGTTTTGGTGAGTAACTGTCTTTCACAGATGTATTTTTTTTCCCAGGACTTACAGACTTCTTAGACGTTAATCCTGTATTGAACAGTAAGAATAGGAGAAAAGAGAATTCATTATACCTAATTTTTTACATATAAATCCACAGCTTACTGTTCATAGGTAAAACCTCCTATGTAATAAAATGGACTGTAGGAAATCCACCTTTCAGTCTAATTTTGCTGAAGTGTTCAAAAACTTTTGTTTTTCTTCTCAAAAAGAGGGAACAGCTTCTCTGCTTGCAATTATAAGCTGGTATACTTAACTGTTATGTTAGGTTGATCTAAGTAAGACACTCTGTTATTCAAAATAGGAAGCAAAGTTTTGTAGCTAAAGGGGTTTATTCCCATTGCTAATTTCAGATACCTAACTCCATTGTCTCAAGTGGGAGCTTAGATACTCCACGTAGACAATGAGGTTATCTGTGTGCTTCAAATTGCCCTCTAGTGGCTTTAGTGTGAAGAACGTCAGGTTTGTAAGCGGCAAAATGCTTGAAGCTAAAGCTGCTATTCGCGTTGATCACTTCTACAGAACACCAGCAATATCTTCACTTAAGAGGAATAATAATGAAAAGTCATGTTTACTAGTTCAGTGTTTTGTTGTTTAAATCACACACTATCACTCAAAGCAGATTCAGAAACAATACCTAGTGTGGATGATCAGTCTACCCCAGGTTCTGCATGAGTCAGCAACTAACAAGCCCAGAAAACTGTTCACCTAGGATTTCACACAGTTAACTAGAGAGAACCCAGGCTATTGTTTCTCTGGGAATAATAAACCAACTAATTTTGTAATGGTACAGAAATGCATAACATGCGGCAATGGTATTCCAAATTTCAGTTCGTTCTCAACAAGTAAACAGCATAAAGAGTAGTTTTCACTTCCTGATTCCTTCCCTCTCTTTAAAAAAAAAAAACCAAACCACAAAACCAAAAAAAACCACAAAACCAAAGAACACCACAACTATATTTAAGTCAGGCATTTTCTTCTTCCATCACCCTGATCACCACAGTTTATTTGTACAACAACTTCAATTTGATTTATGCTTACCTCTCTGCTTCCAGATAACTAGGGCAAAGATGAACGACAGCCAAATGTATTACAGTGAAATTTTTCGTAATTTCTTTAAAATATTTAGTGTATTGCAGCTATCACTACTTAACTATAAATATTCAAGATACCTATGTTATTTTAAACATACTGTTTATAATAGGTTTACATGAAGTTAAAAAAAAAAACCTTAGAACATTTTGTACATCACTTAAAAAAATGCATGGTTGGTTGTTCTGGCAGAAGAGTCTGCTACAGAAAGGTTACAACACCAGAAGAACTAGGCAACTCACTACCGCCAAGCTTCCTAGAAGTGAAAGCTTGTGGAGAGGATGCACTCAGAATAAATATCTGCAATGCTTCTACATATTTAAGTCAGCATAACCTACCGTTTTTCCAGCCACGTATCTAGCAGCACTAAAAAAAACAGCAAGTTTCCTACAGAAACCACTCACTGATGGTAGAAGACACATTATTGAATTAAGAATAAATGGAATTTTTTTTGAAGACAAGTATTCTGCAAAACACTGACGTTTAGACACATCGTATATTTTATAATTAAAGCTCTTAAACATTAAAAGATTATTTTGTAGGCAAAATTTACTATAGTCAGAGAAAATAAAGACAGTATTACCAATACGAATAGTAGCTTTTCCTTTTCGACCACTTCCTAGGACAATAGTTCTTTTCTTTGGTCTAGTTTTCAAAGCATCCTTGGAAGATGGAGACATCAGCCACTTATACTGGGAATTTTTTTTTTAGAGAAAGACAAATTGTTTTAATAAATGATATTTAAAGAGGTGCTCATTTAATATTAGAAGGTGGTTTGTTAGGTATGTGTAGAACACTGCTAGTTACAGAAAACTTAATAATAAACTGTAAAATTAAGGAAAAGCAAAAATCCCACAAAGCCCCAATTCAAACACAGATTCAATGAGAGTCTGAGTGCTACATTATCAGAAAGTGCCCCCAGAACACCACTATAATATCCCATCCAATATTTTCCTTTCTCCTGTGCAAAACACTTCTCCTTTTATAGTAAAAAAAATGGCATCAACCCTATAAAAAGGAAACTCTGGCTCTTGCTTTTCATTCTCAGAAAGCTGGCTTGCTAGGAATGACTGGCTCAGGCCAAAGTTCTCCAAAGTAATAAAAGCTTCCCTAACATGATTTTGTATTACCAATAAAGTTAGCATTTTAAAAAATATGAAGCTTAATTTTCACTGCCTGTAATGAAAATTCATCCTTACACAGTAAAAGCCTCCTAACTAAAATTAAGACACAGTGATAATCAAGGGCAATTGCTGTACTTCAAACCTCATTTCCTTACAGCAACAGCTCTATTCTTAAAGGTTCCCCTTTCCCCAGTAAAAGTTTTATTATTCCAGGTAGATAAGTTACACTGTCACTTATTTTTCAGTGTGCATCAAGCTATAGTTAAATACAAAGTCTAGTGCTGAAGCTGCCATCCAAAGAAATGCAGTTGATAATTAACATAAAGCTTATCACAGGCAGCCCTAAATCCCACATCAAAGTACTAGAAACAGTATGCCAAAGTTATTCCCACCTAATGCACCGGGAAGATTAAAATGCCATTACTGTGCTCTAACTAGCGAAGTTTAGTCCAAGTTTATCATTGGCAAGAAAACCTTTTTTCTTTTTTTTTTTGAACTTTGGACTGAAATAATCCTTGTACAAGTTTTGCTGGGTCTACAGCTGGATCTAGCTCCTGAGACAAGAGAATTGTTCATCTTAAACTAAAAAATAGACAGAAAAATTGTAAACTTCTAAGAGCAAGAGTATCTTAATTTTGTTTTACTACACATATAAAAGAGCAGCTATGCTAGGTTAAACCTAAAGTTCGTCTAGCCCAGTAGCCTGTCTCTTGTTTAGGTGCCTGCTGATGTTGTACAACATCTAAGTATAAAGACAGCAAAGATATTAAGACAGTGTTGAAAAATGACTAAGTCCTTGAGCTGAGACTATGAAGCAACTTCTTTTATAGACACCTTCAGTAGATTTTTCCTTTAAGTTATTCAGTCTCTCTCAGAATCTACAAAAAGTTTCATCACCTATTACACCCAATCATCGACGATTACAATCCACTATACTAGCTACACAGTGCTGCTAAGATAATACAACTTTCCTCTGTTTTAGCTGCCCATCAAATTTAAATACATCAATTAGCGGTAGGCAGCTCTTCTTGCAAACTTGAAAACCCAACCCAAAAGGCAAGCACCTTCATGCTATTGAAAAGCAAAGAGAAACCACCAGATTTTATGCATAACAGGATGGAAGTGCTGCTGTGACTGGTATCCAGTGAGCAAGTGGTGACAGTACATTACAGGCTATTTGTGGCAGCCAAAACATGATCTTTTGTAGTTATGATGGCCTATTATTATGAGGCCATTCAAAAGCCCACCAAACTTCTCTTTGCAAAGCAACACAGCAGCACCTTAATATATTCTCTGCATAAGCAAAACCACAGAGTTCACACAACTGGTGCCACGATGAGATGGTACGAAACACAGCACTGACACTTCTCAGATATAAACAAATTTGACACTTTACTGAGTTTGACTCCTGAGAATTACGACAGTTAGCCTTTGGCAGGATAAAAAGCTGAACTAGAGGTATACGAAACGAGAAGCAGTACTAGGGATGATCATCCATGCAGTCCTAGTTATCTGTGGCTGAGATATGGTATGACTTAGGCCACTTGTTGCAAGAGTAAGTGACAGATTAGTTTCACACAGAAAATTATATCTTACACCTGGTGTTCAAGAAGTCTCTACACACAGGCTAAACTTAGCCCAACTGATTCTTCATTTTTTACAAATATGAAATCCAGACCTCTCGCAACTACTCTAGGTAAAAGAAAAAAAATCCCTACTAAGTTAAGTAATTTTGAAGATAGATACCCATGTTTTCTCCACTACAAAAAATAGACCAGCACATCCTTTTAAAACCTCACAGGCTTGGAGACAGTACACAGATGACAAAAGAAAGCAATGCAGACTAACTGACTGTATTCTGTTAGACAAGCTTAAGCTACAAGAAACAAACATTGCTTCTTTAAATTTGTAAACTTAGTCTATAACAGATCCTCCACAAAAAAATTCATGGAAAATCTGAAAAATAACTGAAATGTTTGTATTACGCTAAAACTTGTAAAAAATAAAAAGAACCAGAGTGTTAGTTACATCCAGAATATAGAATATGTCATTAGGACTCTCACAAATACACTCCTAATTTTTTTTACTTGTACGTTTTTTTAAATCGTACAGCTGAATCTTGACTATTGACAGGATGAAGAAACAGTCCTTGCAGTGCTTTCTGCAACAGAGCTTAATGACCAACTGTTTGTCTTCACTAATACCTGACGATTAACTGATTTATTCCCTGAGTTTTGACTCCTTAAAAAAAAAACCTACAAAAAAACCCACACAAAACAACACACTACCAACACACACACAACTCAATACAAAACTTCACATGGCTGACTTTCAATATAGAGCACATCCAGACACTACCCTCAAAGAAACAACTGTTTTTCTCTTTATAATATGCAGGCTTCTGTAACTGAGCTCAAAACCAACCGTGAATCCTGGATTAGGGTAGTAAACATTTCAGTTTCAAAAGAGTATCAACCTCAACATAAAATGTTTGCATTCATCTTGCTAAACAGGTGGATTATCCCTTTTAGAGTGTCTGCACTGTTCCCATGGTAAACAGCAAATATTATTTACAACAGCCTACTCACGGAGCTTACAAAAATAAAGCATCTAGGTGGTTTTTATTTGTGGAAGAAGCAAAGTTACTTAGCAAGCTGGTGGTCAGTCCTTTTTCACTCCTATTGTTAACGAGGTACGAAGAATTACTAGCATCGCCAAAAAGACTTAAGGTACTGCATTACCTGGATGAATATAAAACAAATGTTTTGAGTTGAGTGATCTCTTAGTATATGGGAGATTCCCCAGAGGGTTGCTTCTTTTCACGGTTCAACTTTCCAATCATCTTGAGCATCTCCAGGCAGATGCTATTTTCACGTGATCCCTGCAATGTTTTGCAAGTGTGGATTGCGACTGCCAAGGAGAAAGGGTACTCCTTCACAACCAACCTCAACTTCTCCAAAAAAGTATTTAAGAGATTTAAGTGGGAAACTGTATTAATCCCCAAGGAATTCTACACACAAACTTCTCAGTTTATTGATACTCCCTACAGATCCACAGCTCTGACTTTTAAGCCTTTTCAAAACCAAAAGAGGAATAAGTTCCAAAACAAGAACTGTGACTGTTGCAGCTCTGTGAAAACAAGAGTACACTCATTTGTTTGCCATCTCCTTTGGGAACTGAATCCGATTTCTGTGTTACAATCAAAAGACTCTGTATTTAAATAGTATATCTAATCATAAATGGTCTAGATATTCAGTTTATGCACGTTACTGTAAACTCTCTATGGACTACTAGATAAAGATGGCAAGGGGTACTGTACTTTCACTAAAATATGGTTTCTTAGATGGTTAGTATCAGAAAGGATAGTCTTGAGTAACTTAAAAAAATCTTAACTATATAAATTATTGACAAAAAATAAGTTTCAAAATAAATTGTTTTAAACTTTAAATTGTTACATCTGAAATTACATAAGAAATGCCCAATACAATATCATGTTGCTGCTAGTGTTTTTCATTTTTCCCTTCATAGTGTTTTTTGTTTGTTTTTTAAACTGCTTAAGTCAGGCTTCTGTTTATAACTAAAACAGCTGTTTTAGATTCATTCTGAACATAGCTGTCCTTTAAAAAAAAATGCAATGGCGGCTACAAAGAAAATCCCAAACTCACTCCAAAATGCCTAACACATACCTCAGAATTAGCACTATTTCCATTCATAAGAACTCTTTCAATAATGTTTTTCATCATAACGTGATCTAGAATGAATTAAGATATCTTATGAAGAATTTCCTGTATGAGACAAGTATTTATGCAAACAAACAGATCATTGAATAAGCAGTACATATTACCTACTCTGCTCCCTTCCCCCATTTTAAAAGCTTTTAGCAAAATACTGTTGCAGATTTTTTCCTTAAATGAGGTTTATTTTCCACTCCCCCCAAATTACTGAAAAAAAAAACCCAAAACACAAAGAGGACAAAGGTAGATACAGATACATACCAATTAATGGATTTTTTCTTATGTCAAGTACCACCAATGTTGTATTAGTTTGAAGAGCATCTAATAATGATCTTGCTCCTTCATTGGATATTCCACACTGCTGCAAATCAAGTGCTAAAATGTTTAAGGAGGTAAAAAAAAAAAAATAAAATATTCAGTGGTATAACCTGTAGTCAATATCTAATAAAATTAATCCACACCTGCTGAAAACCTACATTTCATGGAACTTGAAGCATCAGAGAAGAGGACATGACGATAACAGTCATGTAAAACCAAGACTATTACTTTCAGAGAAGAAAACTAGAAATTTAAATCAGTACTATATATCAACATTAAGAAATAACTGCTAAACAACTGCCAAGGAAGGAATATACAAATCACAGTTAAGTCACTGTTCTTGACAATTCCTAGTAGGCATAATGTTCCCAGGCACCAATTAATTCAATTGCCCAAGGTAACATCATATGTACAAACACACAACATATGTCTATGAAGTCTGAGTCAATGCTTCTACAAGTTCATTGCTTGCACACATCAGTAAGTTACATGGTCGCCATGAAATACTACTATCATGCTTTGGCATTTATTTCATGTTGTGCATGCACAGTATCACAGAATGGTTGAGGCTGGAATGGATCTCTGCAGGTCATCTTGCCAAACACCCCTGCTCAAGCAGGCTCACTTAAAGCCACTTGCCCTGTACCATGTGCAGACAGCTGTTAAAGACCTCCAAGGACGAAGACTCTACAACCCCTGTGGGCAACCTGTGCCAGTGTTAGGTGACCATCACAGTAAGAAAGTGTTTCCCGATGTTCAGGAGGAACCTTCAGTGTTTCACTGTGCCCACTTCCTCTTGCCCTGTTACCAGGCACCACTGGAAAGAGCCCGGCTCCCCCTTCTTTACAGCCTCCCTTCAGGTATTTGTACACTTCAGTGAGACTTGCCTTGAGCCTTCTCTTTTCCAGGCTCATCAGTCCCAGCTCCCTCAGCCTTTCCTGAAATGAGAGCTGCTCTAGCCCCCCTTTGTCACCTTAGTGACCCTTCACTGGACTCTCTCCAGTAGCTCCAGCTCTCTCCTGTACAGGGGAGCCCAAGTTTGGCCTCACCACTGACTAGAGGGGAAGAATTACCTCCCTCAACCTGCCCACAAGTCTCTGCCCAATGCAGCCCAGGATACCATTAGCCTTCTTTGCCACAAAGGCACTTTACTTTGCTGGCTCATGGACAGCTTGTTGTCCACCAGGACCTCCAGGACCCCTTTCTGCAAAGCTGCCTTCCAGCCACACAGCCCCCAGCATGTTCTGGTGCATGGGGTCATTCCTGCCTAGGTGCAGGACTTTGCATTTCCTTTTGTTAAACTTATGAGGTTCCCATCAGGCCATTTCTCCAGCTTGCTGAGGTCCCTCCGGATAGCAGCACATCCCCACCTTCCCAGGGAACCAAGTAAGGCTGACTGGCCTGTAGTTCCCTGGGTTCTTCTTCTAAGCCTTCTCAAAGACAGGAGTGACATTTGCCATCCTGCTGTCCTCAGGCACCCCTCCCAGTCACCATGATCCTTCAAAGATGATTGAGTGGCCTCAAAATGGCATCAGCCAGCTCCCTCAGCACTTACGGATGCACCCCATCAGGGCCTATGGACTTCCACATGTCCAGTTTGCTTAAGTGTTCTCTAATCAGATCCTCTTCCATCAGTATGCATGTTATCAGTACACCTGGCTCAAACTACAAAACAATTTCAACAGGTAAGTATTTGACTCCATGTATAGAATGCTATGACTTACATCACCACCATTAGTCATTTTGTACAGATATACTGTAGAACAAATTACTTCTTCAAAATACCAGAGGACAACACTAGATGACACAATAGCATTCAGACACTCTGACAAATCAAAAGACAAAGAGAAATTTCTTTTGAAAAAAGATTACTCTCTCCTAGCTAAATCGTGAGTTACCCTTCTGGCTACATTTGCTATAACTGATAATTTAAAGTTTTCTGCCTGCCACTAATATATCTTAAGAGTCAATATTTCACAGTACCTTTTAGCCAAAGGTCCTCTCCTAGACAGTCTGCAAAGGCACTCGCTCCTCTATCTCCAACAAGCATATTGCAGTTGAAAGTAATCCGCCTCAAGCCAGTCATGTAGTCAAGGTCAGGTCTCCTGTAACGTAGACTTTCAGCCCAAGCTTCACCATGTCTTTTCATTGCCTGGTGCTTTGCAAACAAAGAAGCTGTTACCAACTGCAAAGGCAAAGCCATTATTGATGGCAAGACGATCGCAAGTTATCTTTGTAACATGTTTAATGGCTTGAGTGCTGATATAAGAAACACAGTTATACCATTTCTGAGTTCAAGACAAGTCATTTTTAAACATTACAGTTAAGTCATGTTTGTTCTGATCATCCAATTTGCAATGCAAATTATTAAATATGGCTACAAAACATCTTATTAACTTCCTTTGGCAGACAGATACTTTCAACTCATCTTGAATAGGAAATACACACTAAGAAATTATGTGCTTTCATGCAAAACAATGTTAACATTAATTAAAATACTGTACTAGTCACAAGCTTACTAATCAGTTAATTAGTAGCTTCTAAACTGTAAACTCAATTATTCTTACCCAATGCTTAAGAATACTTAAGACATTTTTCAAAATTTGTGACAATGAAAGAAGTGCTCCCCAAAACAGCTGTCAGACATTTAGAGCCCTAATCTTCATTTAAAGAAAATACATCAGTCTGAACTGTTATTTAACTGATATTTACTAAGAAATACCATATTTAAATCCCACACCAGTAAACTAAGCTACTTTTGGCATACAAAGTCACAAATTTCAGAAGGACTATTCACATACTTAACTTCAGTATTCACATATGCTGCTCACAAAGTGCTTTGATGGATTTAGAGCTTGAAAGTAAAAGAAAAAAAATCAAATTTATTTAAGTTCTTGTGAACATCTGGTTCTAAGAAAGGTGATTAAATTACCTTTAATACATTTGCTATATGTTCTGCCCCTCGCCATGTGAGGCCACATCCTGTGAAGTTTACGTATTTGATAGTAGCTGAATTCTTTACACCCTGACAGATTGCTGAAGAAAACAAAAGCATGCATGTTATCTACACACACCACAGCCACATTATCAGAACATACTTTTTTCACTGCCATATTAAGAAGCTGAATCAGCTTTAATAGGCAAAAGCCTTGACAAAGAACTGGTGTGGAAATACAAAATATATTTTAAATACATTTAAACTATTCTAAGATAATATATTTCTAGTGCAAGTGTTCAGCAAAGACTGTCTGAACAAGCAAGAACATATTATATTTCAGTTTCCTTATGTAAACATGAACAAATCAAGAAAGAGTTAACCTCAAACAAATATTATTACTGTTGTTTTAAATAAAAGTATAAACATCATTATAAAGCAGTATAGCTATTTACTAGCATCAGGTGGAGAAATTCAAGTCTTCAAGTGTTGTTAAGTCATGTAGAAAAGCGAAGGTTGTTATTTTAATCACTATATACAAATGTAAAACAGGAATGGAAGTACTGAAAAACTTACTTACCTATTTAAAGGACTAAAAAGAGAAAGAAGTATATTTACACATTTTTTTATTCTGAACTTACTTTCTAATCCTCCATCTCCAATCGGACAGTGGGCTAAAGAGACACTCTCCAGAGATGAAGCTGTGGCCAAGCCCTTCAGAATAAAAAGAACGTTTGTCAACTGGCTTAAAAAGCAAAAATACAAACAGAGAGAAGACCAAGTCACCCAAACTGCTCAGAGCTCTTTGTGCTCCCTACAAGAAACTCGAGGGGGTTCAGAGGAAGGTCAGAACAAGTGAACCTTAAAGCTCAGTTTAAGCTGGTTCATTTCTTTAGCCCTGGAGGAGCCGTAGCCTATGGGGAATGAGCAGCAACCTCCTCTCCTAGAAGCCACTCATAAGCGAACTGGAGAGTGTTCGAGTAACACATTTGAAGACTTGTTTTTATCTCCTTGGTGTCCCACAACTTCCCTGCTGTCATGTATACACACAGTAGTTTCAGTCACAAGCATAAGTTATACGTCCCAAACACATGGCAGAGATGTTGCTATGAAGTTTCTAAGCCTTGATGAATCAGGGCAAGGGAAGGTTATGCAATTTTCACAAGTTCAGCAAGACTAGGTTATACTAAATGTCTCAGCAGAGTCATTCAGACAATGGATAACACAAAGATATCTTAAAAGAGGAACATCCTCATCTGTGACAAATACTTATAAAATTTAGTTGCTATTTCTCTACATTCTATGCATTTTTTCCATTTATTTGTATGCTAATATGTTCTCACCTTTGTTAAAAGTATTAGATCTCTCTCCCTCAGAAGCAAACCCTGCAGTTCTAAAGTTTTGAGTACATCTGATACACTGAGACAGCCTTTGACAGCTTTGCATAGTTGGCCAGTCAAGTCTTTTGATCGAATTGCTGGAATTCTCCTTCTAAAGTAAGTTTTGTATCTTTCAACACCTAGTAAACAACAAAAATTACACATCAGTAAAATCCAGTCCCTATTGACTTAAAAGCAATCATAATCACACCTTGCTTTTTTGCTGCTTTTCTTAAATAGAAATAATCCCTTAGGTATTACAATTCCTCCCCCCATGTATTCAATCACACAAACATTTTATGCAAGAAGTTCTAACTTGCATACATCAACATATTTATCTTTTATAGCCATCACTACAAACCTGATTCTCCAAGACCCTGTTGATGAAAACTTCTTATTCCAATAGAAGTCAGAGTCTTATTATGCCTGACAGCACTCAGAAATGGTGCCCAATCAGCAGCTTTGATGCGATCTACAATTAGATCAAGAGCACCCTGAGTCAGGTTAGCCTTCACAGCTTTCAGTGGAACAGAGCCTTGAAGAGCACAAAGATGTTCATAATGTGAGTAGAAATCCAGCATGCACTGTCTTCTTATTTTGACTGACTCAATCATTTCTTCTATGTGATAAATGTCTCTTCTAAAATAAGGGAGGAAAAGAAAAAGATATAAACTTTCTCCAATGTATAACTGATTGCACAACACAGTCTCAATTCAACATGCATACCCAAAACATGAATATGTTCATGCATATTGTACAGCACTTACAGGTCTTTGATGTGGCAGCTAAAACATTGATGTCTTGTGATGCTCACCACCTGTGCAAGTACAGCTGAATGAATAAGGGGGTGAAAAAAAAAACCCAAACAACAAACCCGCATTTTTATTCTCCCACACAAATAGTATACCCAAAACACAAAAGGCCTAATGTTCAAGTACTAACTGCTGTAAAGAACTGTAAAGTTCTTATTTTCCTCTTAAAATTTAATTTTGTAGTGTCAGGGTGTACAGACTCCTGAAAGCCTTGAACACTCCCTTACCCAATATCAAAGGATACAAATGACTATTCCATAGAGAACTAGTTGTGAGCTTCTCTGCTACTTCAAACAAAAGTCTAAATTCTTGTAATATAGAACAAAATATTCATTTTCCTAAATATTTTTGCTATTGCATATGCTTATCCCAGTAAATTTCGGAAAGTACTTTTCAGGCATAAGTTTTTGTTACACATTAGTACACATGTAGCAAAACAGTATTAATTCCCAAGTAGAATCTCTAAATACTGCTATGGCACAGCTATTAAGAATAAGTAATTCCACAGTCTCAATAGGAATATTAATATATTTAGAAGACCCATTTATTTATCTATTTATTACTCCAGACAGCATTAAGTATCCCACATGGGATATCAAACATTGTTCAGATTATGAACTTTTTTTTATTGTTAAAGACTAGAAACCTTCATCCGATCTTCTGAAACACTCTGTATGTCAACATGGGGCGAGAATTACTGGATATGTAACAAGCATGTGAGGACAGACACATGTAAGAACATAACTGAGAAAAAAATAATCACACTGTTAGTATTCGGATGACTGAAACTGTAATAATAATAGGAATAGAAACTCTAATAATGGTTCCTCTATGCCCTTTTATTTTAGCTCTGATTTACTAGCATTAGATAACGACCACACTGTGGCCACAGGAACAGAAACAACTAAATTATAATCCAACACTTCAGCTTCAGGAAGCGACCATCAGCTTTAAAGCATCACTGACTTCAGGTGGCATATCCATGAGCAACACATTAGAATTTTATCACCAGAGCTTAAAGCAATACTCTTTCACCGTGGCTTTCACTGCCAACACCTGAACACCACACCTCTAACGGAAGTAAAGAGGCTCCTGGCCCTAGCACTTAAGTCTAACCCACATGCAGGTAGAAACAAAAAGGGCCAAACTAATCAGATGCATAGTAACAATTTTCCAATTGAGAAACAACTACATAAACTAGAACTCTTCTGCATGGAAGTTAGTGCATCTGCCACAACCCTAGAATATCTTGACTGGCTCCAAGAATGTACACAGGGGACAATTATTTACTATCGTTCAATACAGAAGCAAGAAGACATCAGATGATACTAGCTGGTGACAAAGTAAAAAAAGAAACAAAGCACACAGTAAAACTGAGAAATCCAGTTCCACGCTGACTTTTTTGGAAGCTATGAGTTTATAGCGATTCAAAAAACAGCACGGCAAATTTGTAGGAGGGCAAAAAAATTATATACAGGCCCACTGACCACAGAAACAACGACCATGCCCTACACCCAGAACGGCGAGACACACGCAGAAGGCTTCGCCCCGTGTTTACGCTCTGCTTACACGCTTTATTAAGCACGGCCAGGTGGTCTGCTGGGGCTAAACACATTTTGACCTGCTGGACCACTATATTTACGTACACAGCACAGCATCCACCGAACATACGCAAATGAACGACTCTGGTTATAACAGTTTTTTTATGTTTCACCCACTCTATCGCCCCCAACTCAGGGAACTAGTTCGGTGCTCCGCTTCCTCAACAAAGAACACCAGTAACCCAGCGTGAACTGGGGACTGCGCCGTTCGCCATCAGCCACAGGGATACGACAGAAGCGCCTGGGGACGGCGGGGGCGGCGACAACCGCTCCCTCCCCCCGCCTCCGCGCCCGGACAGCCCCATCTTCGCGGAAGGGGCCTCAGCCAGCCCCCGCAGACCCGCAGCTGGGCCACCAGCCCCCTGCCCGCTCCTCCGCGGCGGCACGGACACGGCCGCGCAGGAGTTACCCACCTTCTCCCTCGCGCCCCGGCCGCAAGCCGAAGCGTCGGCGGTAGCCCCGCACCTCCTGCCGAGCCCGCCGGCCACCGCCAGCCGCTGCGACCGCCGCCGGCCTCCGCACGGCGCCCGGCCGGTCACGCGCGCGCGGCTGTTTCCCCGGGACGCCAACGGCCGCCGGCCCGCCCACCGCCACGTGGCGCGCTAGGCTGCCGCCCCGATTGGCTGCCGCCCCTCCGGCCTCCTGCTGCAGACATTCAAAATGGCCGCGCCCAACGGCCGCCCCGCCCTACCCACTCCAGGCCCGCGGCTGCTCACTGCCACCCTAACCACCGCCCCCGCGCTGGAGCGGGGGGGCGGGAGGGGGGCCGGCCGATCCCGGCAGCCGCCGCGGCCCCGGTGGGAACAGGCCGGGCGCAGCCCGCTGCCGGGAGCCGCTTTTCCTCAGTCCCGGCAGCCGCCAGCCCCGGCCGTACACCCTGCGGGTGGGCGGCCCGCCTGGCTCCCGCCCGAGGGCGACCGGCACCCGAGGAAGCGGAAAGGTGGAGTTAGCTCGTTTATCCACTGCTGCCACAGAAAGGCTCCTGCTGAGGGCAGGGAACGTTCAATACGATCCGTCCTCCATCCCCACACGGGCGTAGTGTGCCTGGAAACCAGAGCTAGAGAGGAGGGATCTAAGAACACCAGAGGTTGTACGCAGAAAGTCTATAGCTAAACGGAAACTACTGTTTCCTTTTCCTAAAATAAGCTTAAATGCAGTGCTAGAAGAAAGCAAACGTACTGCCCTTCAGTATGGCGTTACACACTGCGCAGCTTTACTGGCAGCAACGCGTACACGTAAGGAGCTGTGCAGATACTGAAACATCTTGAATTACAGCAGTAGCTGCAGTCAGCTGGTCTCAGCCGTCGGAGGGAGAGTAAACAAATTCCTCTTTCACAGCTACAGTTCTCATTCTCTTGCTACGTTAGTTTATGTGGATGTGGCTTCAATTCAGATCAGAGCGTTCTCACTAACATTCCGTGGAGAGCATTACAAGGTGCGCCACTTCAGGCAAAATGATTCTAATGTAGTCCATGCGCGGATCCTAGAATTTGCAGTTCATTCGTGGATTGGGACACCAACTACTTAAGAAAATTATTATTGTAAACTGATGAACAAGAGCAATTCGGTTATTGAGCATGTATGGGATACATGCACCTATTCTGGTTTAAGTAAAGGTGCACTGTCCACCTATCGTTGAGTCCAGTATGTGACAGCGTCCTGATATTTGTAATCATCACGAGATCCCATTGCGTCCCTTTTATTAATATAATGGAAATACTATAACAAACACAACAATCAAACATGCAATAAATAAATAAATATTAACAATTATAACTTACGTTAAAACACGTGCCTTCCCTGCAAACATATGGACAACTTCGACAGTGCCCTGTCGAAGTCGCTGCGCAACCTTGTCGCCGCGAAGTCTGCCTGACAGTCGCCGCGCAACCTTGTCTTGCTGGGATTGCGAAAGTCCAAGGTTGTCAAGTAATTCATAATTGCCTTCGTGACACTTCCCACGTGCCCCTAGTGGAAAGCCCACATGCTTTATTAAACTTGCATTTGTTAGTTCTTGAATTGGTTCTGTTAGATGTTTATATTTATTTACTTTTCTGATGCGGCTTCTTTTAAGGATGTGGATTTACTCTCATATCGAATTGTGACATCTACTACATATGCTTCTTTTTCTTTGACAAATATTATATCAGGTTTAAATAGCTCCCCTTTTTCATGTGTCCGTAACGGTTCTTGAAATGGAAGCCAATCTTTCTTTTTAGCCTCTCCAATTAATAAGTCACATATTTGGTTATGTCTTTTGATTCTGGCATCCTGGACTGCCGAGCAGTAGCCAATTATGTATGCACTAGTTTCATTGTCTGCCTGACAACGTTGGCAGGATTTAATTTGAGAATCTTTCCTGCCCCTTGCAAGAATTTCTCTGGTAGGATATACATTTGGCTTTAGTTGTAATGCCGTAAGGAGCTTTCTGTGAGGAATGCCCCTGTATTTTTCTATCCAATTATTACTGACCTTATCCCTCTCAAAGTTGTCTATACCATGGCCCTGGGACTGAAGCTTGGTCCACTTACTAAATTCTTGATTTTGCCAATTACATGGTCTTGGGTAGATCATTTTGGGTGCTGGTAGTTCCCATTCTGATAGTTCAGCCTCCACGCCGTTTTCGGTCTGCAGCCTTGTACTAATTCCGGAGTCCCATATTAATGGTATCACAGAATCACAGAATCACAGATGGTATTTTCTCTTTATCTCCTCCAGGTGTCACCCATAATCATCCAAAGTCCTTTTCAATATTTTCGTTTCTCACAATAGTTCTGATCGTCTCATCCAAAGATTGTGCAATCCTGTGCAGTCTTCAGTCTTGTATACTAGGGATCAATCCCATTACCCTGGTAACCCCTAGTCCTCCATCTCTTGTTCTGGAATATAAGATGCCATCACAGGTGCTTGAGGGTAGATGTAACCATTCCTTGATCACCAACCGAATGGTCAGGTCAAGGTTTTCCAAGTAAGTAGTTCTCACATCAGCTTGGTCAGCAAGATATATTAGTCAGGGGATCGTGTATTCTTTCAAGATGTCGACTTTCTGCAATGGTTTTACTTCTAGTCTGCTTGTAGGCAGCAGGATTTAAACTCTAAAGCTGAGCAAGCCCCAGAGAAATTAAACAGGTTAAGGACCTTAGAACACAGTGAGAACCCTGTATGTTCACGCAGATGTAATATTACACAGTCTTTAACTAACACTAGAAGCAACTGAAGTAGCCTGAGTGCTATAATAAAGCGCCCCAGAGGAATTATTTCAGTAAGTCTGAGGTCACCGTCTGTACAAGTTGTATCACCATGACAGTTTGTGAATCGAACATAAAGGACAAGGGATGCAGGGCCATAATAAACCAAATGGCAGCAGCAGTTTTTCACTTCTTGACTGTACAACAAAATATTTCTGGTGCTTGTCATACTTCTGGGTGCCACAGACTAAACGCCAGCAAAATAAAATTTAAATATTCTCAAGAATCTTTACTTTTAAACATTTGCTCTTTGTGCTACTTAGTTAAATCACTTTTTAACAGGTATGGAGTTAATGAGTAGGGACTACTTCACTGCTAGTCCACATACATTTGAAATTTTCTCTTTGATTAATATGTCCATAATCACTTTTGTACTTTTTCTAAATTCCTTTACTATCTTATTTCTCTGGACAGTCTTTTCACTCAGTCAAGATTTTGCTCTTGTATAGGGTGACATCTACAAACCATCTTTTACCTACAGATCAAAGGTGTAAGATGATAACCACATCTTCTAAAATCACTTAGGGGTGGAATTTTTAGGCATGTCCCTATTTTCTTTAGAAAATTAATCTAACATGCTTGATATGATATTTCAGAAGGAGTAACTTGTAATTCTGTCCATTTTAAGCTATGAAAAATAGAAAGCATCTGTGAAGATTCCAGGAGGTACAGACCTGGTGCTTCCAGACATTATATATTGGAGACTCTCCAGCCTCAAATTTTGTTGTCAGTTTCAATGTCAATTATGCTGTCGGCTGTAGAGATGGGGATTTCAAGATGAATTTTAAATCACAGCAGCACTGTCACTGCCATGTAAATGAATTAAGAAGCTTATCTGTTTGCAATTGATTAGTCATGTGTTGTGCACCTAGAATAAGCCTGAAATAAAAGCAAGATGGAGAATGATTAGATTGTTAATATAGCTCTTGTTATTTTGTTGCATGTCAAAACTATTATCCATGTTCTTTATTGGATATAGCCTTGAAACCATCACACTAGATCTCTAAAACTGCAAGCTGCATAGATCATAATTAAGTTATAATTAAAAGGGAATTTGTCTTGTTAGTAAGTAGACATCTCCGAAGCCAAAACTCATAATCTTGCAGAGAACCTGCTGCGTTGCTCCCTACCCAACTTTGTTTTCTTTAAAAAATAATGCTGAGCATCTCTTTCCTCAGCATTTGATTCACTGATTTTGCTTTGCATTCTATTTACTTCTCTAAAGTTTAAGATTTTTTTTACATCTTTTTTTTGAAAATCAAATTTTGGTACACATGACATAGATCTGCTAAAAGGGCTGGGTCCTCAGGAAGCGTCAAAAGTGTTCTGTGTGTATCAGTCATTGTGTAAGCTCTAAATTCAGGCTTTATACAGTAGGCAGCTGTAATATCCGTAACGATGAATGTACAATTGATGTCTCATTCTGCATTCCAGTCTTTCATTTGTAGGATGTCAAGGTTTAAAGCTGGCTGGCTATTAAATGGATGGCATATGTTTTCTATTAACTGTCTCCTTCCCCCAGAACGGGAAGGAAAAAAGGGAGAGAAGACCTATGGGTTGGAAAGTTAAAACAGTTTTAATAAAATATAACAATCAAAAAGAGTATAATAATAATAATGGAAATAATTAAATATATACAAATATATAGTTGGGCAGAGAGGAACCTAATGAAGTTCAACAAAGGCAAGTGTAGGGTCCTGCACCTTGGGAGGAATAACCCCATGCACCAGTACAGGCTGGGGGCTGACCTGCTGGAAGGCAGCTCTGCAGAGGAAGACCTGGGAGTTCTGGTGGACAAGCTCACCATGAGCCAACAATGTGCCCTTGTGGCCAGGAAGGCCAATGGTATCCTCGGGTGCATTAGGAAGAGTGTGGCCAGCAGGTCGAGGGAGGTTATCCTCCCCCTCTACACTGCCCTAGTGAGGCCACACCTGGAGTACTGTGTCCAGTTCTGGGCCTCCCAGTTCAAGAAAAACAAGGAACTACTGGAGAGGGTCCAGCGGAGGGCTACAAAGATGATCAGAGGACTGGAGCATCTCTCTTATGGGTAACGGATGAGAGAGCTGGGTTTGTTTAGCCTGGAGAAGAGAAGACTGAGGGGGGATCTTCTCACAGAATCACAGAATCACAAAATGTTAGGGACTGGAAGGGACCTCGAAAGATCATCTAGTCCAATCCCCCTGCCAGGGCAGGATTGCCTAGACCATATCAATGCTCACAAATACCTTAGGAGTGGGTGTCAAGAGGATGGGGCCAAACTCTTCTCAGTGGTGCCCAGTGACAGGACAAGGGGCAATGGGTACAAACTGAAACATGGGAAGTTCCATCTGAATATGAGGAAAAACTTCTTTACTTTGAGGGTGACACAGCACTGCAACAGGCTGCCCAGGGAGGTTGTGGAGTCTCCTTCTCTGGAGATATTCAAAACCCGCCTGGACACAACCCTGGGCAACATGCTCTAGGTGAATCTGCTTTGGCAGGGGGTTTGACTAGATGATCTCCAGAGGTCCCTTCCAACCCTAACCATTTTGTGATTCTGTGAATATATACAAAACCAAGACTGAGCTCCCCCAATGATGATCAAGTCACCACCAGTACTGCAGGGCAGGCTCTGTGAGGTCCCAGACTGGACTCAGCAACAGACAGGAACTGGATTCAGGAATGCACGGATTGGGATTGAGGGCAGGAGAAAAATGGACAGAGTCCTCTTTGGACGCCAGCCATAGAAGATGAGAGTGACCCTTGTGATCCTTCAGCTTTATACTGAGAATGACGTGTATGGGATGGAATACTTCGTTGGTCAGTTTTGGGTCACATGTCCTGTCTGCTCCTCCCTGCAGGTGTGACCCTTCTATGGCTCTTCAGTAGTAGATAGTGAGGAATTTAGCAGTCACCTTGGTTTCTATAGGAATAAGTCTACGTAAGAGCCTTTCTGTGTACCATTCCTACTGTTACCTTAGTAGTAAATAAAAACTTCGAGTGTTATCAACCCTAGGAGCAGACACTGTCTGCAAAACGTGCAGTTAGTTTCAGAAAGTGCAGTTACTTAGAAGAGACTTAACTGAAAGGAGAAATCATTGAAAAGAAAATTGGTTCTGTTTTAGTCCAAACCAGGACACAGGGTTTTTACAGCCTACAAACTGAAGTAATCCTTTTTTATGGCCACTGCATGCTTTGAAAACAACATAAAGGTTTGGATCATTGATCAGTTGCTAAAAAATTTAGTAAGATATTGTCATTCAAGAATTGTTCTAGATTTCCAGGAAAAAAACCATATGGGCAAGCTGTGACCACTTCAACCTGAATCACAGTACTATGTGAATGGGGTATGTACTACACTCTGTGTTATTTTGCAAAGGATAAAAAAGCCATATTATCTTCCTGTCATTCAAAATATGCCATAGTCTTTTGTGGTGACAGACTATCAGACAGTTCCACTAGTCTCATATATTCAATGGAGAAAGAACGGAAGACAGAAAATAAATGTATTAGAGCATTAAAGTTTCCCACAGTTGAGACTTAACAATACGTATTCAGGACACTAGAAAAGAGGCTGATTTACGCTGTTAGTGATTGAGAAGATACTGATACAATGTATTTTTTAATAGCTTTTCTTCATTTCTTGCATTTATTCATTGCTGTATATAGAAGCCCAACTCCCTCAGCAATAACGAGACCTTTTTTTTTTTGTTTTAGTAACTATCCATACAGTTAAAGTAGTATTTAAATATTTTTAAGCATGTAATATATATGACATGCTTGTAAAAAACATGTATTTTAGGGCACTTAGGTCTTGGAGTAAGCCATTTTGCTGTATTTCTTTTATTGATATTCAGTCATTGCTTGCATAGCACTTCTGAAAATATTCTGACAATATTATGAAAGCTATTTACTTGTCTAATTAAAGCATTAAAAATGAGACTTGGAATTTTTACTGTAGTGTTTTATGTTTTCTCTTTGGCTAGATTTCTCATTTTTAAGTAAAATGTCCTATATTTTGTAATTGTGACCATAACCATTACTTGGTTTTCCAGTCAGTCAGTTCCCATCAATATTTTAGATCTTCAAAAATATGAAATGATTTGGTGAGATACCAGATGTCTCTGCTTTAGAGAACAGTGCCAAGACAGACCTAATTCTGTCACTTTGGCAAATGATGTCTTCTTCACCAGTCATCATTTTGCTGAATTTGTTGAACTAATTCTTGTTCTCACTGTTTTCTTCCTGTCTCTTTCTAGGCCATATGCTCTTTGGATTTTGTTTGTTTGTTTAATGTATATTAATTCTAATTTTTAATCTGATTTAACACTACAAGCATTTGTCTCTCTCACACCAGAGCCAGTGTTAGCTTTCTAAGAGGCATCAGGGATGAAAAAAAAAGGGCTGTGCACTCTACCCTGTCAGTGAGTGGACAGCAGATATTTTCTCTTGGCTTTATGAGGGCATCTGGCAGGTATCCTACTTGGTTGGTGTTCTTCCACATTATCCCCTACTGCATAGTATGTGTTAAAGGAACAACTTAACATTTTGTCTTTTTTCTTTTTTTAAACTTCTGTATCTAGCCTTTTAAAGTCTGCTTCCAAGACTAATAGCTAGCAATTTTCCTCTATTCTGCAGAATGCCAGCTGGCATTGAATGCTAAGTGGCAAAAGGACAAAAACAAAATTTCCAAAACTATTTGAAACAAGTTTTAAGAGCTGCTGCTAGGTCAGTTCTATATAGCTTTTGTCCAGAAGCCTGAGAGGATACTTTGTTGCTAGGTGGCAATGTTCCTCAAGCAAAGATATATTGGTAGAGCCTGTAAATCTTTTGCTTAAAGCTCTACGGAAGAATAATTATTTCATTGTGTCATCATTAGACCGCTTTATCATATTTTTCTTGGAAGCTCATGATTGCATAATGACAAGTGCAGAGTGTTATTTATTATTTGCATTATACTGTAACAGTATGGCACTTATAACACACACAAAATGTGTAAAACAAACCACAAAATCTCAATGTCTAACTGAGGGCAGTCCAAAGGCATATCAAGTTAAAACAAAATGAGTCACTGTGAATTTTCACAGTACGGCACGCTGAGAGATCCAAAGAGGTATGAAACTTGGTATAAAGAAAGAAGTTCTTCTGATAATAAGCAATTGCGCAAAAACTCTTGAAACATGGGAATGGGCGCTGGAGACCGAAGCAGTGGTAAGGAGATACGCTTTGCAGCCTGAAAGGAAAGGAGAAAGTAGGCCAAGATGGGAGAATAAAATACTTATGGACTAAGGAGAAAAAAAGAAATGCTGAGAGTGCAAGGGTAAATATTCTTTGTTTTAGAAATCTTGAGTTGGATATAGGCCAAATAGATTCAGTCCTTTTCTTTCTGCAATAGCCAAGCCATGCCATCCATTCCATGGACTAGCACTTGTTTTAGTAGACTGGGAGCTCCAAGTCCATGTGATGAAGCCTGAATGCAAAGCAGAAGTTGGTTACTGGAAATATGACTTTTTTTCCTTTTGTCTACCACTGGCTTGCTTTTTATTCTCAAAAGCTAGGTTTCTAGCCTGTAGTACAATTTTGTTGTTTCTGTCTGTCTCACTGTCAGAGATGTACAGAAAACCTTTTCTCTCTTTTTGTCCCCCCTTCTCATTAATTGTCCCCCTTTTTAATTTTTTTTCTATTTTTCAAAATTGCTGTTTAACAAAATCAATTGTATATATAAGAATATGTATTAAATATGTAAAATAATATATGTGAAATAACATCTTTTTTTCTGTTGAAACAGATAATTAAGTAGGTGAAATTTATGATATAATGAATGTGTAAGAAAATAACACACTTTTAGCCAACTGTTCTTGATCTTAATTTCTCTACTAGCTTGGGAATCATTTCCTAGGCTTCATTGCACAGTTAGTCATGCTGTTTTGATTCACTACACAAACATGCACAGCCTGAGCTGCCAGAGTAAGTTATAGTAACAGTAGTAATTACTATATACTAATTTTGAAATATATAGTAAATTTGAATATCAATGCTGAAGAAGGATGGAAAGCATGTTTTTTCATTAGGATAGCTTTCAGATATGCTTTCTGTTTGCTGATGAAACATGGATTACAACAGACTAACATAGAATTAAATGGTTGAAAGGAGGAATATTGTCTATCCTCATTCCAGCTTCGTAGTATTAATGCACATGATGGTATTGCAAGGGGGTTCTAATGTCTGAAGAAGACAGAATTTTCCAGATAAAGCATCTCCCAAGGGGCATAGACAGGAACTAAGACACCGAGGTAGCTACCGTACTTGGCACTGCTGCTGAACAGCCAGATATTCCCTCTGAATGCCTGCACACCTTGGCCTGAAGAACATCAGGCAGAGGCAGCTAGCAGCATAGGATGAAGTTCTTGCACAGCTTTCATTACCAGACCTGTACTTAGCTATACAGGGTAAGAGAGCTAAATATCATTGGATTAAGTCAATGTAATTGAATTAATTCATCAAATATTTAGTGCATAATTACAATAATAAATGTATTTCTTCTCTTCAGCTTTCCATCATTACTAGTTTAATCACTTCTGAAGTTTTACTCAATATATAATGACTTCTTATTTTCTGTTAATGGCAAGTCCCCATGTGACATTAAATGAAGATTGCTCAGACTCAGAATTTTTGCACACTTGTGTAGTTCTTCTTGTGGTCTTTGAATTTCAGAGATTTTCTGGCAGGGTAATCCACAGACACAGTATGTTTCCAGATACAAGTTTCTTTCAAAAAGAGAGAACTAAAAGATCAACAAATATATTTTGAACTGGATAAATGTATTCTTATTTTTGACCTGAAGTTTGAATATATATTTTATTAAAATGTGAAAGGCCTTTATTAAAAGTTCGTAACAAAAAACATAGAAATTCAGAACTTTAGAAAATATTGCTCAGTCTTCTGAAACTTCATGAAAACAATTAGAAAGAGTCTATTATTTTGTATTGAGGTAATATTATCTACATATTTCGCTAGATAATTTCCCAAGGATGAACTAAAATTTCATCTTAGTAAGTTTTTGTGCAGTTTTCTAGATATCCATCTAGATTTGGATCTAAATTTTAAAGTTCAGAGAAATGTGCATTTAAAGCTTTAGATCAGGATCTTCTGGGGAGACAACCCACTGTGAAATCTCGGTTATGACCTCCTTTGGCAACAGTATTCTATCACGTAATCCCATTACACTAAAAGTTATATTGTTTTAGTGGGCAATTTCTGTTATTTGCTTTTTTTTTGTTTACATCTTCTTTGCAAATAGCTTCATGTAAATAATTCAGCTGAATTGGAGGCCATTTTCTGAAAACCTTTGATGAAATTCAGAGAAAGGGAAGGAACATGTTTTTCTTGTTTAAATCAAACTCTACTCTTTTCTCAAAAGCATTAGAATTGTCTTAAGTTAGAAATTTATTTTAAGCTGTTCTTTCAAGTGAAGCTTACCAATTCCCACAAGAAAGTAAATTCTCAAGGTAAAATATTCTTTTAAATTAAAGATACATATTTGTGCTGTTTTTACTGGGCTTTTAAATTATACATTAACATCTTAAGTAACTTATTTTTTATTTTGAATATTCTTTTCAGGATCTTCCTAAAACACCTTTTGCACCTGTCATCTGAGACAAATGCTTTGCTAGTTCATTATACATATGAATGGCTCCCAAAATAGGCAAGCCCTAAGCACCAAACACACAGAAAATCACTCAACTTCATAAACATCTAGCCAAGGCACTGAATCAGGCACTGAGTTTTCTAAAATGCAAATAAGAAATTGTTAACTTCCTAAAAGTTATAAAAATATAAAAAGGAAAGAAAGTTTGATATTTTGTAATGCCAAAAAGAAAAATTTATGTGTACCAGAGAATCTTTTGTTTTACAAAGCAAGTTTTATTTCTCAATATAAAAGTAGTTTAACTTTTATGACGTGTAAGACATACAATCAATAACAGAATGAACTTGCGTACTTTTAACCCAAACTTAATAAATTTCAGACTATACCGTAGTGACAAGGACAGTATTACTTCCACATACGTTACTCAGAGAATTCTCAAATCTTCAGAATGCAAAATTAATTTCACTTCATGAGAGAAGGATATCAGAGAAGAATGATTTTTTAGCACCTGTCTTTGAGAAAAGAAGACCTCAAGAGTGATTGTACTGTGCAAGACAGTATTTTGAGGAAAGTGACATATTTAAATAGAAAAAGCTACTTGTTTTTTGTGTAATGATCTGTGGCATTTGTATAAATTAATTTGAATACTTTGATATTTCAATTCTTTGTTTGCCTTTACTAAAAAGACAGTGCACTTGAAGTATTTTAGTTAATTTAGTAATTTTAGTTAATCATAATGGAAGAAGTTCATAGCATTACATTTTACAGTATGATGTAAAGTTTGATTCTCTATTTAAAAGCACTTAAATAACAATACAAAAATTGTTGCACATGAAAAGATTTCAGGCTTTACAAAGAGGACTTTTTTGCAACACATCACAGAAAAACAACAACTATGATACCACTAAATTTCAATATACTTGAGACAAATTTAAAAGTCAGCAACATTTCTGCTGTCACAAACAATTTTTTTGCCAACAAATCATAGCAAAACTATATAATTCAGAGCTAGATCCAATTTTTCAACAAATTAAGCTCCATTTTCAGAATTAGGTAAGGTTGGATAAATAATAGAATGATAACATTTTAAGAATAGAATTTCAAGAATATTGAAGAACATATAAAGCGAAACCTAACCCTCTTTCAGACAGTCTGCCCAAACTTCTAAAATTGTCATCTGAGTTTTCAGAACTGTCAGAGATCAAATATTTTATTGCTTATAAATGAAAGAACATTTCTGTTGAGAAATTAATAAGAATCAACAAATGTTCATCCCTCAAACTGAGAATACGACAAATGTCCTTCTTGTTCAGACCAGGTGTCCCTCTAGCCCCATATTCATTCGCCTACAGTGACCAATGGAAATACTGTGTAGGCACAAAAGCCTGGCCCTTTTCTGTGGTCCACTCCCCTTGTACTCTCCCAGCATCCACAGCTGTTTTACTAGGCGTGTTGAGGAGGACACTCACACCTTGTCCTTTTGCTGCCCATTATTGACCTGTCACCCACTACTTTGTGTAATCCATTTTTTTAAGTTGCTTATGTTGTCTGCCTCTAGAAGCTTCTGGGCAGCAAGTTCCACAAGTTCAACCCCTGCTATGTTAGGACTTCTGTTTTTTACGCAAAATCTCCAGGTTGTTTCATAAAATGTCTCTTAGCTCTGCAGATGTGGGATTTAGTACATAATAGATCTGCATGCACTTGGGCAACCACCTTCATGATTTTGTAAACTGCAATCATGCCCTTAATCAGGCTTATCTTCTCCAAACTGAAGTCCTGGTCCTTCTAATTTGTTCTTGAAAAGAAACTATTCCACCACAAGACTCTTTTAGTTGCCCTTCTCTGAGCTTTCTCTAACTCCACTACATCCTCGTTGAGATGTAAAAACCAGAACTGGACACGGTACCCACAACCCATGGGCTCACTGAGGTTTCGACCGCAAGGAGATACCTCTGACCTATTTTCAGCACCCTTTTGGTGATTGCCAACATCCTGTTTTATTTTCAGCTGCTAATGTACACTAGGCCACTGATTTCAAAGAGGTGTCAGTGATGACTCTCAGAACTTCCTTCTGAGTTGTAAGTTTGAGTTAATCATTGTAAAAGCATTTAATTGCATGCTTAGTGCATCTCTCATTCTGAGTAGAATCATGTTTTCAGTGCTGAATTTTCCTATCCTTCCTCAGTCAAAAAGAATAAAAGCCCATGAATATTAATTTTAAAGCAGAGCAAAGAATAGGAAACACCTCTTCTGTTGTAGTCTGCATCCTTGGCCTACACTTCATGAAGAGCCATTTGCGTGAGTTCAGCAGTACTGGTGTTGCAGAAGGAAAAAAGATTAAATGGCAGCAGAAAAGCTTTTTAATATAATATAGAATCCGTTTTCTTCATATAAAAAATAATCTTCCTGTTATTACTTCTCCTCCAGGGGAGATTTACCTTTTTATTTACCATGAATCTTTGACATTATGCTGGATGCTGCTTCAGAGGTCAGACAGCACTACTTAGGTCATCCATCTAATATGTGTAACTATTTAAAACAGCCTGAAACAACACAGTTTTGGATTCTCTTGGCTAGATGAAGTGGTTGGGATGAAGTAGAAAATTAAGGAAGAATTTTATTATTTTTATTGTTCAAAAGCCTCAGAGGAGTGAAGTTTTTCAGAAACAACAGCTGGTATTATAAGTACTTCACATGTATGCAGTACAATCCAAATTGAAAACCTGAACACAAAATAGATAGGGAGGCTTCATCTGTTACAGTAAGAAAACTCACATGACTCACTGAAGAGTCTGCAGTTCTGCTTGAACTTTCTCAAAATGACAGGAAATTGGAAGACTGGGACTTTAGCAATTAACTGCAGCGTATATATGGTTGATGGCATTTAGAAAACACTAAGAGAAACATCCCATTTTCCCAAAACAGTAATATTTTTCAGAACTATAGCCAAGGACAAACACATTTTCACAACAGTGACATTTGCCTGACTCAGAAAAAAAAGTAGTCTGTCAGCCAGCCAATCTTAGGCTCATTGTTTGAAAAATGTTAAAAGGACAAAATCCAGCATCACAATCAGTGCATGTGGAAGTAGGAGGGAGGTGGAATGAAGGAGTGGGAGTATAGAAATATGAGTCTAGGAGTATAGAAGTATAAGAGTAGGAGTATAGAATATGCTGTCCTAGTTCTGAGATGGTACTTGTTTGATGGTACCTAAGAATTGCCTATATAAATATTTTTGATCAACAAGTAACTAATTTCTTCCCTGGATTTCACTGCCAGTTATGTCTCAATCTGGAAGTAGCTTGGGTTTTTTCTCACAGATTTTTCCACTGTTATCCTGAACATAATTTCATGCCCTTTTCTCCTGCATGCAGCTCGATGCCCTATTTTGATTTTCTCTAGAGAAGTCATAAATAAATCATTGTATTTGCAGATAAAAGAATCTAACAGGAATGGTGTTTCTATATGTTCCCCAACATGTGTTAACTGCTGCACATAAATTCACTATATGAATATTTACCCTTAGTGTCTTTTATTTTATTAACTGATCGCTTTGTTTACATTATTGAGCACCAACTTGTAGTTTGCAAATTCAGACCCCCTACGCACAAAGAACACTAGATACAAACCACGCTGACACTGTTTCTGATGCAGTTTGAAGGTATAATGACATAGTGATGCAGGAATTTTTAGCCGTTATTTTAATTATTTAGTTGTATATAGTGCATGCTCATTTTACATTATCACCTGAAAAGTCTAATAAAGACAAGTTTTACTGTGGCATGTAGCCTAATGCACTATGCTGTATGTGGTGGGTTGGCCTTGTCTGACTGCCAGACACCCACCGAGCCACTCATTCTCTTCTCCTCAACAGGACAAGGGGAGACAAAGTAAGAAGGAAAAGCTCATAGGCTGAGATAAAGACAAGGTGATCACTTACCAATTACCACCATGAACAAAACAGGCTCAACTTGGGGAAGATTAACTTGCTGCCAATTAAAAAGAGAGTACAATGCTGAGAATCAAAGACAAAAACTAAAACCACTTTTGTACCTACTCCTCCTTCTTCCCAGGCTCAACTTCACTCCTTCACTCCCAAATCTTCTACCTCCTTCACCCCTAAATGGTGCATGGGGAATGAGGAATGGGGGTTGCGGTCAGTCCATAACAGCTCCTCTCTGCCGCTCCTTCCTCCTCATGCTGTTCACCTGCTCTGGCATGGGGTCCCTCCCATGGGATATAGTCCTTCCTGAGCCGCTCCTGCGTGGATGCTTCCACGGGGTGCACACCTTCAGGAACAGACTGCTTGCCCCACAGGGTAACAAGTCCTGCCAAAGCCTGCTCCTGTGTGGGCTCTCCACAGGTTGCAGCTTCCCTCAGGGCATGTCCATGTGCTGCCGTGTGGGGTCTTCCACAGGCTGCAGGTGCATATCTGCTCCACCGTGGTCCTCTGCAGACTGCAGGGGGACAGCCTGCCTCACCATGGTCTTCTCTGTGGGCTGCAGGGGAATCTCAGCTCCGGCGCCTGGAGCACCTCCTCCGCTCCTTCTCCCACGTTCTCACTTCTCTCACAGCTGCTGTGCAGTGTTTTTTACCCTTTCTTAAATACGCTTTCCCTGAGCCCCGGCCTCTCCTCACAGGGGCCACCCCGCAGCCCACGCTGCCCACAGTATTTCTAGCCAGGTCAGAAAAGCAAAGCAAACTTAGAAATACAATGAATGAACAATATATAAAGTAAATAGCAGTAACAGCCTGAGTTTTTATATAAAATGTTCTTGTCAACAAGGTATGTACAGTTGCCATCACAGTTACTTTTAAGAGATTGTATTGCTAATGACTCAGTGAGTGCATACTCAGAAGAGTACAAGATGAGGAGAATATCCTGCACCAAGTACTAAATAGAATCTAGATATTTTTCAAGTGATGGTTTCATTTTTAAAACGAAAAGAGAGAGAGAGAAAGCAAAGCTGAGAAACTGCATGTAGAGACAGCATGCAATCCTGAGAAGACTGGGAGAGTAGTAATGCAGGAATTAAAGCACCTGAAAAGTGCTTGAGTGAGATGGCTCTTGTCCCAGATATGTAGCTAACATGGCCTCTTCCACTGTCACAGCAGGACTTCCTTGTGAAGACTACTTGTGATGCTCAGTGACCCAAGATCATCCGCTCTAATCTGCATGTTTCAAAAACTGCTGGGGAAACCCAAGAAAAGGCATGCCTATTTGGAGCCATATTTGCTCAATAATAGTCTTCCATCATATTTCAGTCTTTCTTTACTGTTAGGTTTTCTTTCTAACCTTAGGCTTTGCTAATCGAGTTAACTGAGAGACTAGTATTTAATTTTGTAGCAAATCAAGAGCATTCACATGGAGGATGATGCTTATTTATCAGACAGGTGACAGTGACTGTTCAACTGTCTTTTTCCTGAGGTCTGGTAATGAGAGATATTCCCTTTTTTGACTCAAATTGATCAAAGTTATTAATTTTGATGCTGCTACTGTGATTTACTATAAAAGAGAATGTCTTTCTGTACCACCAAAAAAAGAACACAAGCACTATTGAAATCAGTGTGTTCACAAATTTTCCTAAACAGTGGAAAGCTGCAGAATTGGGGATTTACCCAATATTTGTCCAATATTGGACAGCTAATTCTATTAATCCAAATAACTCTCTTTCAATTGAGAAAATACGTTAGAAGAAAACAAATACAAATTAAAAGTTACGAGAAAGTAGGTTAGAAATGGATCCAAAAGCAGGTTCTGGACAGTGACCTATAGCAGAGAGTGCTGATGAATCCCCATATCCCTTACGTGGCAAATAAGCAGCCCATGAACACATTTAGGCTGGAACCTCAACAGAAGCCCCTGGCCATTCAAGCAGCCAGATACTGGAACCTGCTTCCAGCAGTGGAGGCAAAAATGATTTCTTATGAATTGGAGCTTCATGTATTTATGAAAGGGGTTACACTGAACCCCCAACAGCAACAGGAGCCTATACTGTGATCCAGTGAGTCACAATCCTGGCAAATAACCCAAATCTACATCACCGTCTCTGTTTATTTATATTCAGACTTACCGTATGGAATGAAAGGTATTTGCAGATGAAGCTTTACTGTCTGCTTTTTAAACTATCCAGCTGGCATTTTCTATATCTGGACTCACAGTACAGCTGGCTTTAAGACCTGCAGTCAGAAAATTCAATTGTCCAATATCTAGACATGAGATGAACCATTAGGAAGACAAGACAAGCCCTTTTGCTTCAGCTTTTAGCTTTGCAGCCTGTACTTACTTAGCAAAACACTTAAAAAATAATTTCACTTTTATGCATGTATATAGATCTATTTGAGAAAAGTGGAGTCTACAGCTAAGTGCTTTGCAATGTTCACATCGTAGCTGGTACTTATTTTTATGAAGAAGAGACAAAAAAGCAGAATAAGTGAGATTAAGAAGAGCAGCTTGTTGCTGTATCATGCGCAATACATTTTTTATACTGAACTCCTCACACATTTACATATCAACATTTAAAAATACATTTGTATTGCTATTCATTATTGGTTGCCACTTAAGGAGCAGAAAGTCAGGATTTCTAAACAGACATATTGATTAGACTTTGCTCTAAGATGGAAAAAAACATATTCAGTTTATGGCCTGCCTTAATGTAGTTTATCAGTTAAAGGCTCCATTTTTTTGGGTAGAGAACATGTTCTGAACATTTCTTAAACTCTGAAATATTAAACTGTTCATGCTAATACAGATAACAGGAAAGACACTACAACCTGTTTTCCCAGTCTTCAAAATAATGTTTGTATTGCAAAGGTAAACCTTGATTTCAAATGTTGTATCATGAAATAAAACCTCTGTGCATTTCTGTGAGGCTTTAATCAGAAGGTAATTCAGAACACTTGAATGTCTTCGTAATTTTGCTGAATTTTACATCTAAGTATCACACTGACTAGTCAAAGTTCATAAAAATTTGTCTGGTGGCATGTGGCCACAAAAGTCTGTGTGCAAAAGTAAACTCATCTCTATGATCTTTACTGTAATTCTTGAATAACGAACTCAAATTAAGCCTCTAGAAGTGCTTTTAAAAACTGGTCATCGTGAAGAGTATTACACAGAATGCATCTACTGAATATGCTCCTTCAAAGGAGAGAGCTTGTTAAGAGGTTGTGAGGGAAGTAGGTGCTAAAAGGAAATCCAAAAATGGACAGCCAGAAGCAAAACAGATGCTAAATGCTGACCAAGGAAACAATGTCCTAAATCAAACAGGTCATATTTGCTTACTAATAAGGGAGCTGCTAATTGATGGTGATGTTTTACTGGTAGTGATGCTTTAAGAGTTACTGTTCTTATTTGCAGCATGGCTGAAGTTTTCTCTGAATTCAGTTTGTACTCCTGTTGAGGTGGTACACGACTACAAAGAGAGTTTTGCTACGGCAGAAAGAAGGAAATGTACCCATTGAGAGACCTTGTATTGTTAAACTATCTGTATTAGCACACAGGGCTTCTCTTACAACTGCTATCAATTAGGACTGGAATCCCAATGTACTAGACACTAAATAGAATTACAGAAAAAAGGAAGTGCACTCCTAAACTGTTGATTGCTGTCTATCCACATGCATTACAAAGCAGATCTGGTACTAATGCATGAAATGATGCAACATGAACAAAGCAGCCAAATGGGGCAATGAAGACAAAAATGGAATGTAACAAAGATTAAGAAAACTGTAGTAACTAGGGCCTACAGTTTATAACATAGAATTCTAGTAACAAACAGTACTCTCAAGTCACTGCTAGAACTGGCTGTTCTCAGCATGGTCAGCTCTTTAAGTAGTGTATCAGAGGTAAGCCTCAAAGAAGGACTTGATAAAGCTTTTGTGGTGACTGTGGAGCTGGTTTTTCCATTCATAAAAGGGAGAGAGGGATAGCATTCATAAAGGTAAAAGAAAAATATTAACTGGGTACTTTAGTAGCAGGAAAATGTAATTAAAACTGCAATTAAATTGTACTTTATGTGATAGAGGGGACAGAAAAATTGTGAATGATGTGAGGTTAAAAACAAATGTCTTCATGAATCTTAGATAGCTATCTCTAGTGAAACCACAAACTGGGAGCAAAAGTCAACTATTTTGGTTTAGCTGGTTTATTTTTTCATTAAGTAGCACAAATGACTAAATGAGCAACACAGAGTGCGAGAAGATGCTGTATTGGGAGCCTTGCAGAAGACATTGTACTTGAGGAGTCAGTGATCTTGAACAGGCTGTGTCTGCTCTATTGGGACTTCTACCTGAGAGGCCCATACGTTATCAATATAATCTGTAAATTATAATGCATATTTGGGAAAGGTAAACTATATGTGGATCAAGGGGTGGAATGCATTGATCCTGACCGGGAGACCACTGTACACTGCAGCTAACCTGGGCAGGCACCGCACGGCCAGCATGGACTTCAGGCTGGGCTGTGCTGTGCCGTGCCACACACCTCCCTCAGCCAAGGGACAGACCCAGCCCGTGTGCTGGAAGAGCCTGTGGGGAGCTCCTGCTCAGCACCGCGATTACACCACCTGCATGGCCACTGCCCTTATCTAACAGTGCACAAGTTGTCATGAGAACATCCTTTAGGGATAGAGTTGCTTTCTTGTAAGGAAATTATACATTACCTTGAATGACCAAAAGGGAGAGCTTCTCTGTACGGACAGGATCTGCTCTGTGCAGCATATCACGGGAAAATCCATCGGGGCTCTGTCAGATGCTGCATGAACAACGGATGCCCAGCATCTGAAGGGATGTAAGATGTTACTCACTATTTATGCTCCTCTTCTTTGTCTTTTTGAAGCAGTTATCTCATTAAGGCATTTGTTGTTGGGCCCTTCTTACTGAGATCCAGAAAGATCCCTGCACCAGCTCGCTCTCACCTCAGCCCTACCCCAGTGCAGAACAGATGGTATTTGGCATTATGCGGCATTTGCTGAACTATTTCTTTGAAGTCAGAATGGTAAAAAACGAAGGTGATTTCATTAGAAGAATTTTGAACTCCACAGAGAAACTTAAGTGTAAGTACCAATATAGATGATATACTAAAGAATTTTGCCTAATTTCTTTTGTGTACAACACTACCACCTTAAGGTCACCTATGAAGAGTCTAGCAGAAACTTTATGAGGATGCATATAATAACTATGATTGAGATAACCAGCATATCAGTATTTTGAAGCTGTTAAAATAACGAAAGCACAGAACCCCAAATAAAGTTCAACCTATGTGCAAAGACAGTTTGCACGTTTTTTTTTCTGGAAAAATTAGATCTTATTTAACAAAGAACATGCTAATAAACAGACAAAAGTGCTTTGCTCATGAGTACTGATGATGATCTTGAACTCAGAAATTATGTTATAAACAAATCTGGTCATTATGAGATTAAAAAGTTAGATTTGGTGAAACGTATTTGTAACGTGAATAAGCATATGGATCAGACTTCTAATTCTTAGAGTACTCTTTATTACTTACTATGACAATAATGTAAAGGACCTCAAAAAGTAGATGTGCAAACAGTCAATTTATTAGAAATTGCAGTATGTGGGAGTTCCCCCATCACTTGTCTGAAAAAATAACAAATCATGTTTTTTTGAAAGCTATTTGGAAAAGTAAATTAAATTCATTACTTGTATAAATGCAGCAATATTTACTGATTTGTATGATCCAAAAATTCCAGACCAACGTTTAGATTATTTTCAGAGAACTGATTCTAAGGACTGACGGAAATTTATCCTCATTTAAGCTGAAAAAATGATTGAACCAAGGGCTACAAAACCCACTCACAATTAGCACACTAGCATTTGTTGCCTCAAATAAAAGGAAGATCTTGCAACCTTTTAAAAATCTCTGACTGCATAAAATGTTTTCTACCTCTGACTCCCTGTTTGATTCTACAATATAATTCCTTCTTCATTGTTGGGTTAGATGCAAAGAACTGACTAGTGGGTAGATCTCTTCACCTTTATAGCACATCACAAAAATGAACTCACATATTATAAAGAGAAGTCCCTAACTCACTTTTAATCTTCTGGTTTTTATCTTTGCAACTTCCTGTAATACTTCACCATAATTATGTTAAATGCCTAAATGGGCAGTTCAATTATTTCTTCATCTCTGGAACCCCCAGTAGTATTTGAATTGTCTCAACAAGGATTTTCATTTCATTGATGTTGACCTGTGACAAATGTATCTGTTAAGAGCTCAGGTTCTGAAACAATTTTCTATAGAGACAAATATTTCTAGTCGAGTGGAATTTTTAGCTGAATTTGAGCCTAAAATTATCACACATTCTTAGAAGGTGTTGATGAAATAACTAGTCTTTCAGCAAAAAACACAAAACTGTGAGTTTAGGTCATGACAATTAAAAATTTTTAATATTTTATTTTAAAATAGTAAACGCCGCTTTTATTCAATGACTACTGAATCCTTATCCAAGGAAATCTGATCCAAAAGACAATGTCTATGTGCATTCATGTATCAGGACACATAGATAAGTAACCTTCTTCTGCCATTTGTCTCTATAGCTTTTTCTAACATCATCCAACATATACGTAGACTGCCAGTCATTCATCTCTTTAAGTCCTTATTTGTTTGTTTTGATTTAATTACATTTGTGATCTAACCATTAAATAGTTTATTAAGTTAAAGTGTTATTTACTCAAGGGAAACAAAGTGCGATATTTTACAAAAAGATTCAGTTTAGTCTAAGTGCCTGGTATTACATAAAAAATTAAAAATAAAGAATACAAGTTTTGGCTTCAGGATTTTCTCTTTGAATACACACCAAACATTTCTTTGGAATGCTATTGATCTACTAAGCTTTGTACACTTCCTGCTTAACACACTTGACGGCACTTTTTATTTATCAAATGAAAAAGAAAACTAAATGCCACTGATAACACATTATAAAAGATCTATGTTTCTTTCATCTGTTTTTATATTTCATAAATAATTTCTAATGGAAACAGCTATGTTTCGGATTTGAAAACTGCAATTAACCTTGTTATTTCACTGTACCTTAGAACTGCTAGTTTTCTTAGAATCTGGTGTTGCTGGAAGAAAAGGAACAATGACACGACTTACACATTATATTCTTTGCATGTGCGGAGAGGCAAAGTCTGTAGGCAGAGATAACGTCTTTCATTAGAAGATCTGATACACGTAGTTGAAAAAAGGTTAAGTTTTGGACTTAGATTCTAAGTTTGACCATAGTGCAGATTATACAGCTTTTTTAAAGACAATGTAATACAGGGCTTAACAAATGTCAAACAAAGTTATCAGTAGTTGGTTCAGTAAAGCAAATACATACCATGATCTTCTTTACAACAGCTTAAAGACAAAAAAAAGCTGACTCAGCAACCTCACTACTGCCTGCATTACTTCCTGTCTTTACTCATAACTTACACAACAAAGCGCTCGATTAATAAAAAGATAAACAGACAAGAAATTAGTAAAAGAAAGAAAATTGAATAGAAAAAGTTAGTGTCTTAAGGGTAGAGTGCTATACAGTGCTATATTGGGGTTTTTCCCCCTCCTTTAAAGATTCTAAATTTAAATTCAACTTGTATGTTATTTTGGTAAGATTATACGTTACTGTTTTCATGTTTTGCCATCCATTGTTTGGTTACTTCTAACAAAAAAACTCACACCAAAACCTAGTTGTGATGCATAAAATCTTGAATTGGTATTGGTATCATTGGTATGCATGACAGAACACATTCAGAATAACTTTGACCCATGCTTAGGCCCTTTTTCCACGTGCCAGCTCATTTGAGGTCACTAAAAATAGAATACATGTTTGACTCAAGAACATCAGGAAGTGAAGGGGAAGGGCTGCCATTTGTAATTACCTGAAACAGGATAACAGCAACACTGCCATTTCTGTGCAAAGAAATGAAGTTTCTTAGGGGACTGAATTATTCTTACCATATGTCTTAAGCTTTTTCCAAGAAAACTGCGAAACTACAACATAAATGGTGTGCAATGCACTGTTGAACTAAGCCTTAAAAGGGAAACATTAAAGGTCACTGGTCTGATGCATTTAGATTTCCAGGCTCCTAACAGATATTCTTCCCATGAAAAGTACTGCTACTTGGTACATTGTGCAAGAAACTACATGAGGAACCAAATTCTGTTTTTCAGTATATCCGCAGGGCTTCTCTTTTACCAGTTACAACCATTTATTTGTATTCTAGGTGAAAAATGAGCCCTAAGTAAATACTTGCAAACTTTAGCGGTCACCAAACAGCCAAGAAAAGAAAGTAAGGCTTTATATGTAGGAAAAGATGTAGATGCATTCATGTAACATTTTGTGAATTTGCTAAGCAAACAGATGATCAAACATGACATCTGCCTCAGTTTCTTCCAAGAGCTTTTGGAGGAATAAACTGTATCTCACCCTGAACTGAACCTAAAGGCTCATTCTGGTTTTCTTTTCATCCACAATACATGTAGAAACAACAGTACAACGGACATAAAGTCATGATATCTCTGCATGTATTTGTTCTGATTTATACGTATGGGTCCTAAATTTGAAGGGTCTGTCATATGAACAGTGGCATGACAACATTCTAGTGTACCCTTTACAAAATGAAACTGCATTACAACCAAATAAAATGCATTTGACTCTCCAGCAGTAAATCACTGGCTAACTTTTCTTTCTATCAACATTATGTTTGACTTCGAGACTTCCAACTATTCTGAAACACCACAGACTTCTGCCTCCACTCATAAAATCTCCTTTGACTGCTGAGACCAGGTATTCAACCCTTACGTTGGTAACAAACTGACAAAACAAAAGCGGGGGGGGGGGTTAGCGGCAGGGGAGGGAGAATCAAAAAGCCTTTCCCATATTTTAAGAAATATAGCTAATAAAACTAAAATTTAAATAATCACAGAAATTTAAAAAGTCCTAGGAAAATGTCCTACCTGGAACCCTGTCTGAGGCTAACAGCTAATCAGGATTAACATAAAAAAAGGTGTATTTCTACCAATGCTTGCTGATGCCAAAGCACAAGCTACTTCTGAAAATATTTACATAGATAAGCAATTCCAGGGAAATGCAACTCATATTGTTAAAAGAGTTTCTTCAGAGGAACCCATGCTATCCCTGTAACACAATATTGGTGTGACAAGTCTTCTCAGTCTCTCTGATTTCATGTGAGTGTGCATCTAGATAAAAACATACATGGGAATGAAGACAGGAGAAAGAGAGAGTCCCTAGTTAGCAATGTCCAGTGCAACATGTACAGTCCCAGGTACACAGTTGAGCAGGGCCTTTTCATTTCTTACCTGTATGTCTTTTTGGCTCTTCCATGCATCTGTGAAAAAAGATATGAGTGCTGCACATAGAAAGAGAAATACTGCCTTGCCTGAAGGCAAAGGAAGTATCTTAAATTTCTCTCTTCTTTCTCTGATTTTTCCACCTTCCAGTATCAAAAATATACCCATGTTCATGTCTTGTTGACTGTTTAGCTGTGTGACATAGCTAAGCATTCCTTTTGGAGGAATAAACTCTATCTTGTTCCAAGTCAAACACAATGGCTCAGTCTAATTGATTTGATTTCTATCCAAAGCATCTGTAAAGAGAACAGCATTACTGGCTTATAAAGTAATCAGCGTCGCTCAGGCATCCATGTGCACATACATGTTGTCAGACTATTATCGCAAATCAAAAGATTATCATAAACCTCAGAATCTACAATTATCAGCATGTCCTTAATTCTTAGAATAGTTCCTCATAGCAAAAGGAAATAATCATAAAAAGATGTACCTTTTTTTCTTTAGCATCTAGGAGTCTCTTCATGGACACACAAATGGAACAAGATTAACTGTATGCATGCACAAACATTAAATCCTACCTTTGCACAGGGAACTCAGAAAACCATTCAATGTCAAAGTATACCTGCTCATGCAAATTATACTATAAATGCAAAAAAAAATTGAGAATACTAAATACTTGGAAAACAAATCAAATACTTTAGCTCCCTCCACTGTTAGTAGCGCACTACCAGAAACTGAAAAAATGCTACTTCTTTATTGTTAAAATTTTTCTTTTACCTGACTGACATTTTACCCATCAGAACAAAATCCCGGTTTTCCAGTTATCTGTATGCAGTGGAACAGTAAGGGGAGCTCAACGCTTTTTTCCTGGTAAATCTCACAGAATCATTACTAGTTTTTTAGCATAAGCAGACATTAATGGCAAAATCTTTCCCCCATAAATACAAGAGGTTTGAACATGCAGTGTAATTGAAAATATAGCTAGAATTGTTCTCAGTATCCAATCTAAAATTTAAGCACTGATTCTTCTGAAAATTTCCCAGTCTCTTCAGCGTTGTAGATCCATTAAACATTCTTCACTTTGGAGTAAAAAATTAATTTCTTGAAATCTCTTTAAATATATACCCACCAAAACAAAAACAAAATTTCAGAGTATTTTTATGCAAGGCCACAATGCAAGATATAACTGGATTAGGAAGCAGACTAATAGAAACACAGCACCCTGACAGCCTGCTTCATTATTATAACCACACCAGGGTAATAAATGGTTTTTATCCATTTATTCATGGATAAATATGTATTCAAGCCATCTCAGCACTCTATACAACTCTCCATATATGTCCAAGGCAGCATTTTCTAAGTGTTGAAAAGTCTCTTTTCTCTGTCTCTCCAGACAAATGAAACCAGTCACGTTATCCTTTTCCCTACTGATGAATTTCCGTAATTCCCTCAAATATTATAGATTCACCAATCTTCCTTAAGAGAACAGACCACCATCTAAATTCAATGTTAAATGCAGGGGAATTTGACTAATATACAGCAATCACTGTATTGCTACCATTAGCTGTGCGTCTCAGGCATGAGAATTTTTTCCATTTCTGCCTAAGTTCAGGCTCACAAATCATCCCATACTGGCTTAGGCAACATACTATCTGGCTATCTTACGGTTATAACTGAAGTTATATAACTGAACTTATAACTATAGTTATAAACTGAAGCTTACAATACAAGCTGCATTTTTACTTCAGTATGTAACTGAGTGACTCAATTTCTGCAGAAGTATCAAAAGGAAGCCAATTATTTGCTATCTTATAACTCGGTTCTCTCCACTATTCTAAACACATTTGCAGGAATCCTACTTTCCTCAAGTATTTGTGATGGCTTTACATAAGACTTAAACGGGACCATTTTTTTCTTAGTACTACAAGGTTTTCTAATGGATTCTCACTTGAAGACAGAAAGATACCTCCATTGTTACTGTGCTTCCACTTAAAAGGAAGACATTGATTAGTTGTCTTAAGATCCTTCTCTGCACTCACTTTAAAACAATAAAGACTGGAAACGGTCTCCTGATGGACTTCTGTTATCATTTTATAAAATTATATATAGCAATAGAAATCATTTAATTGCTTATCCAAAAATGCAATTAACCAGGTCATAATTTTTATCCCTATGTCACTTATCACTCAGACATTTCCTTTTATTTTTCATTAAGAAATCTGTTAGTAATGTGCAAAAGATATTGATGTTCCTATTAATACAAGATATAAAGCATATACAAAGTACAGGATTCATTACTGAAGCATCCAAATTCTTGCAGTGAATTTGTGTTTGAATTGCATATTGAAAAGGCAATTTCAAGAAGTAGTATTACACAAAAGGGAGTATTTATTCTCTGTTCATATTCACTGGAAAAATATCACATTGACTCATGATTTTACATACTCTAACACTACATATGGAAATTCTGTGGAAAGAGGTATTTGTATTTTCCTAGCTGTGAACTGTCAGTCTGCTTTCACATACAAATTAGTTTTTACACTGCATTTTCTCCATTTATATTAGTTTGGTTTTTTGTTTGCTACCTTTTAAGACCACCAGGTGAAAAAACATATTTAAATGTGAGAGAACTAAAATGCATTATCCCTTTAAATCTTTTGCTAACGGGAGACTCTCTTTGATTTATGGTATTGAATGATACCCGAATCTGTAATGATAGGGTGTGGTGTCTACTGGAATTGCACCCATCCGATTATTATTTACTCTGCTATGGAATTATTCAGGAAGAAGAATACAGAAATATTTTTTACTTCCAGAGTTGCTTTAGTGGTGATCACTTTATATTTACAGTTACATGAAGTGCATCATGCGCTATAAGTACTTGATCCCAGATGAACACTTTGCTTGTACTGAAATACAAATATCTTCTTGAAAAACACAAATCTTACTGTATACCCGTCTTTAAAGTAGGCATTGCTCAGATAATTTAACTGAGGAAACGATATCATGCAGGATGGTAATTTTTCACTTTACATACTGAACTTCGGTGTAAGGTTGTGAAAAATACTGTGGCGTGCCTTCGTTTTGGATTAGTCTTCCATTATAAAATTATAGCCAATGAGACAGTTATCCATAGTTCTTCTAGTAACATACTTCGGATTGAAAAAAAATAACTTCAGCTGATACACTCTTTGGATGATGGAAGGAATTATGAATAATATTCTCCAATGAAATACTAAAAGAACTACCTCTATCTGGGTTCTGTGTAACTCTTGTCTCCCTGTCTTGTGACACAGAAAGAAATAAAGCGGGAATGATGGCCTACCAGATTATTCTAATGGTTAGACTGTTTCTGAGGATGTATTCACTGAACAAACTGGAGGATTCACCCCATTACAGTGTGTACGTTAAACATCTTAAAGGGAGCTCAGGGTCTGATAGTACTGTGTACGATGATGAAAAACAGTGTAATTCCATTGAAGATGATGGAGTTACAATACTATGAAACTTGAATGAAATCAGAATTAGGTAGCATATACCCAAGAGCAGACTGTAGGAGAAGAGTAAAAGCGAGAATAGGAAAAGAATGCTTGAGGTCTTAGATAAATAATAAGATAAATCTAATGTCATCAACACGTATAACCCCGCAAAGCATGAGATGTCCTACTGCGTGCAAACGAACTAGACATTATAAAAAGTCTCTATGTATGCATGATGAAATAGCTAAGAGCAAGTTATTTTGGAGTTGCACAAAAATAGAAACCCTATAAAGAATAAAAGATGCTTTGTAAAAAAATAATGCTAACTCAAGAAGCTGAAAGAAAAAAGTGCTTGAATGTGAAGAACATAAGAAATAAGCATAAAAGGTATCTTGACAGAAACGGCAGTATTCCTACGCTGCCAAAATACAGATTTATAATTTAAGTCAAAGAGGTGGAGGAACAGTAGCCCACTGACTAAATCTTGGGAGGAATACTTTATCACAGACTTTGCTGAAACTTTTGGGAGGAGATTTTAATCTATGTAGTTAATAAATAATAAAAATACAAATACAGTAGCCTGGATACATAGCTGGCATCCATTTTACGATAAGAACAGTAGATAAACAATAGACAAAAGTCATCACAGAGACAGCAGGTGTTTCCCTTTTTACTGAGTTGCTGCAGTACTGCAATATCAACTCATACTCTACCAATCTAATTATTTAATTTGTGTCATATGGCTGTGTCAAGTGTTTTTTTCAGAGCTGGAATTTGTGATCCTGTTCCACTAGACCTGTGCAGACCATATGGGAACAGCTGGCTGATGCAGCTGATCCAGTGGGTTATTGCCATGGAAAGGGTGGTCTGGACCAACCTGTGCCTACCGGCCATTTCCCTGGAGAAGGCTCGAAGGGTCATCTGAACCGTTGGGAAGCCAATGCAATTCTTTAAATTAACAGCAAACCAAGTCAGGAAGAAACCTCAATAAAATAGGAACAGTTCCATGCAGAGTTAAGGAGTTAAACCCACCGGTGAGGGCCTGGGCCAGCAGAAGAGAGGGCTGAGGGTGAGATGGTGCAGGGCAAGGGAGGGAACTGCAGGGTGATGGAGGGCCGAAGTCTCCCTCTGCCCTTTCTGTCCCACTTGCCTGTACTGTGAGCACCAGGGCCTGCTGCCCACAGCGGCCATCTCACCCCGAGGCCCGCTGCCCGCAGCGGCCGTCTCATCGACAAAGTGTACTGCTGACAGGGGCCATCTCACCCACAGCGCCTGGCAGGGGGCTTCTGTATCACTCCTGTCCCTGCAGCTGCCACGGCACCTTCCCTCCCCTCAGCCTCTGTCTGCCCTCTCCAGCCAGAGGAAGAGTAAGCTCTAGGCAAGACTTCATCCAGCCCCGAGCTCAACCTACCACTCGTCAGTACAGACATCAAGAGAGAAATAGCAGCCCACGAGGTGTTACTTTACGGATAATTTTCTCTCGTCCCCGAAGGGTGGTTTCTGGAAGCGGTCTTGTGGCACAGAAAGGCGGCGTGTCGACGACCCCTGTTTTGCGGCGGGGCAAGCAGAGCGCTGCGCTGGGGGCCCGGCAGCCCCAAAGGAGCCGCTCCCCGCGCAACGGCAGGGAGCTGCGGCCCTCACCGCGCCGGGGAGCGGCGCCGCGACGCAGCGACGCTGACATCACCAGGGTCCCCGCCGGAGGGACGGAGGGAAAAGCCACCATTTCCGCCCCGCAGCACGGCGGAGCAGGAAACTGGCAGCGCCGACGGTCCGCCGGCAGCGCGCCTTCCGGCCGGCAGGGGGCGCCGCCGCTGCGCTGCGCCATGGGGCGGGCAAGAAGCGCCCGGCCCCTGGGAGGGGCGGCCGGGAGCGGTGGGGGAGGGCGGGTCGTTCTGGGGGAGCGGCCGCCGTGTCCGTGCGTGCAAGCGGGGGACGTTGTTGGTGCGGTGAAGGCTCCCCGGGAAGTGAGCTCTCGCACTGGTTCTACAGACACGCGTGCACACGTTCATGCATGCGCCAGCTTTTATTCTTCGGAGCGCTCCGTAGAGCCGTAGCGGTGCGCAGGGCGCGGCCGCGCTGCGCAGAGCCTACCTCCCCTCGGCATACAGCGGGCCGCGCCGGCTCATCGCTCCCCTTCCACCTCGTTGCGCTTTGCGCCTCGCCTTGCCGGGGTGGGGTAGGATGTTCCGCCGGCACCGACTGAGACTGCGGCAGGGGCTATGGCTGAGAGTTCCCACTGGAATTTTGTAAGCTTTGGCAAGCACCTGAAACTACGTGTTTATTAATAAAGGCGACTCACAAAAAAAAAAAGTATCTGGTACTTAAGAGGAAAACATGAAACAACGCTGAGGCTTTTGGTAGCGTGCTGTATGATGCTATAATGTGTATGGTGCGTACGGCAGTGATGCTACACGTACCGTCCCTCTCTACAGAACACCCCTCCGCTGATGTTGATAGAAAAAATCAGCAGGATCAAGAGAGCATTTGAAGAACAAAAAATACCGAACAATTCTTGCGCTTTTTCAGAAGTAAGTCATCAATAAGAACCTCGATATGCAAATAGGTAAAAGGAAATAAATTTTTTAAAATGTCACATAAATCAAATGAACAAATAGGTTTTTAACCCTTCCCTATTCATTAGTCTGTACCTTAGGACCTTGAAGACAGCTTTTACTTCAAAATAAATAACACTGGGAAGGTGTTTCAGAAGGCGATTTGTCAAAACAACACACACTGGAACAAACGGATTATATCAGGTGGAGGAAATTGCAAATACTGGATGTTATTCATTTAACAGTAGAGAACAAGCAGATACAATTTGTTTGTTGTTCTAAAAAAAACCCCAAAACTAAAACAAAAACCTGATTAGGATGGCATACTGGAAGGATAATTTGCTCTACTCAGACATACTGATGACCTCTAAATTATCTGCAAGTACTCACAAACAAGACTGAGATGTACTTGTGCATAGCACTGTGAAAACATCTTCCTAATGCACAATGGCAATCGAAAAGCACTTGCAAGATATTCCATTGCTTAAGATGGGATGCTGACTACGAAAATCCTGCAAACTTGCTATACATGATCTGCTGTTTTACTGTCATGCGAGTACCAAGTTCAGATACTGTTTGGAATCTGTCAAAACATCACAGAAAACATCTCTCAAGCAGAAGAGACAGGAGAGTGACAATAAATAGCTTCAGGCTTGTGGAAGGAAGAAATTAAAAACTGGGATAGATTAGTACAAAGAATGATACGGAGATTATAAAACCGCTGTTGTTTCCCAGTCTTTGCTGGCTTCTGAGAATGCTGGAGATGCAGGGTGTTTAGTATCGTACTTTGTTGCCTCTGTCAGTCTCATTTTTAACTTTTAATTTCCTGTGGCAGTAAGCAACGTTAAAACGTCTCACAGGCAACGGGTTGCTACGAGCCATACACTAGAGACAACTTGGATAGAGGAATATGAGATTATTAATGCTACAGGGGAGGCTTATCAGGAAGTATCTGTCCAGGATTAGGTAACAGTAGGGATAGTATCTATGGATAGTAATTATCTGTATGGGCAATAATGGTGTCTGTCATTTACTGATAGTTTTTACTAGAATAAAATATTTATAAAGGATGTTTCATGTTTCAAAACAAAAGCCAACCATTATGGAGATGAGGGCTGGAAAGAAATTTCCTCGTAGGTTTAATACCATGTAATTGTCCATAATGGGGGTTCTTTTGACTTCCACTAAGTCACAAAGCAAATGGGTAAAACAGTGCGTAATGGCTATCTGCTGATGCCAGACTCAGGACTAGATGGCTCATCCATTAAAAATCTGAAGATATTTATTCAGTGGAGATTTAAAATCCAATGATGTCAATGGGAGCGGTACATACAGATTAAATTTACGGTCCCTGGGCTGCCTTTTCTTGTTAAAAATGGAAAATTAAATGACAGTTCTGCATCTGAGGTACACACTGTGTTCATGCCTTCTATACTGGCATATAAAAAGAGTTGGTTAAAAAAGTTCAGTCAGACTTCATCTACTGGGGAATGTTACAATATTGTCTGAGGTATGTAGTTTTCCATAGAACTGCTGTGCCCTCAATTTGTGGGGGAGTTTTCATACAGTTCACCCAAAGGTCGCAAATTCATTGACTCATTCATAACTTTTCTTTAGACATGATGCCAGAAGACAGTTGCTGCAGACTTGAACTTCGTGTACGAGTCTCCTAGGCACAAAACAGTTGCACAGCCATTGAGTATCTCTTGTCACCTGTACCATGCAGCCATCTTCACCCTTTTGGGCCATGGCTTTTAGAAGACGACTCTGTTATGTTGAGAATTAATTTCATGAAGATATTTTTTCCCTCCCTTCATTCCTTAGTCGCATTTTTACGTAAGCCATCCATGTAATTCAATCTTTAGAAATCTTTATTGGATTTAGTATTAACGCATTAATCTGGGACCAAAAGGTAGCTAGATAAATACACAGATGTATCTACATGCACAGAGGTTTTAAAATAGAGAAGATGGTTTGAATGAAATATATTTTTTATTAATAACTAGGATTACAGAACTTTGACTAAAACTCATGTATTAATTTACTGGAATAAAGAAATGTAATTATAAAAAAAGATTCCAAGTTCTATTAACTGCTTTTCTACATTATACATAAAAATACTACATAGATCTATGTGGAAATAATGCATTTTTTAAAGTAATGAAAAAATTTTTCATGCTCTAAAAATTGACTGTACTGTTTTCCTGATTATTTTATTATAATTTTTTAATTCCCTCCTAGTCTTACGCCTTATGGCAGACCCTAGTTAATTTATATTTTCAGTACATATGAAGAGTTTTCAGAAAGAACACAGGAATTTCATAACAGCTGTCAAGAGGTGCTGGAAAGGACATCTCACCCAAAGCTAGAAGTCGGAGAGCAATGCGCCCCTCTACCCACTTCATTAGCTAGTACGAGTTTCCCAGCAGGTTTTGCAACTTTCCCAGATACAAACAGTTTAATACGGAGGTAGGCAAAAGAAGGGCAGGTGTGAGAATTTTGCAAGAAGTTCATCAATAATCCACAAAAAATGAAGCTGCATCAATAGTTCCCATCCAGTTGTGTGCCATCACCCTGGGGGCTACTGGAGGCTGAGAACAGCCTTACTGGAACTGGGACTGAAGGCGAGAGAGGCCAGGGCTGGGGCAAGGGCTGGCAGTTACCAGCGTTGGCTGAATAGAGGTTACAACAGCAGAATATAAAACGCAGTTGAGCATATCGGTCCTTTTCAGTGGGGCGGGGAAGTGTCCCACCGCTCTCGTGGTGAACGTCTTTGCTTTCGCCTGCCTGTGCCAGAACCACTCAAGCAGGGCGACAGGGCTGTGGGCGTAAAAGCTTGCTAGCGCCCGGTGGTGTAGCGCGTCCCGCCGTGCCCTTCCATGCCGGCTGAAGGTGGAGAAGGTCCTTCTCCCCTCCCTTTCACTTCCCTCACGTCAGTTGTCACATTTCCCCCCCGTCCCTGCCAACCCAAGTCATCTGTTCTAGGACGGGCACGGAATAAAAATGTGTGTCCTCGGCTGAAAACAAAGGAAGCGAAAGCAAACACAGCGCCGGGCGCTCAAGAACGTTCTGCCCGGCAGGACGAACCAGAGCAGGCTGCCTTCCCCGCGGCTATTTGGTGTGAGAAACCTCCCGGACGCTGCCCCCACCTCTCCGCCCCTGCCCTCCGCCACCGCCGCGGGGCGGGCGGGGGCGGCCTTGGGGCGCCGGGCCCGGCTGGAGGCGGCATTCCCGTAGGGGCCCAGCTACCCCGGCTCCTCGCCCCCGGCGTGTCGCGGCGCGGGCGGAGATCGGGAGAGACGGGTCCGCCATATTTCTGCCTCACCACGCCCGCGGAGCAGAGCCATTGAAAAGCCAGGCGAGGCCCGCCCCTGCCTGCCTGCCTCCTCTTCCTCTCCAGCGGCTCCCCGCTATCCGCTCCCTTCTCTCGTCCTTACTGGCAGGGTAGGGGCGAGCGGCGGCAGCTCTCTGGCAGCGGCTCTCCCCACCAGAGGCGCGAGCGGCCGCGCCGCCGCCGCGCTGGGAAGGAGGGTCGGCCGTGAGGAAGCTGTTCCCGCCAGGCACGCGCCGAGGCCGCCGGGCAGCGGCGGGCTCGCCCACCCCGCAGGAGCTAGGCTCCCGCTCTAGGGCACGGGGAGCGGCAGGGAAATGTGTGTGCGGAGGCGGGGAGGGATTAGCGGGCGTTAGCATTTCCACAGGGGGTGGGGTGGTCGCGTCGGAGGGCGGTGGGGGCGTCGTCCGCCAGCGACACTCGGGGACCGCGTTGGCTGCGATCGGCAGAGAGGGAAGGGAAGCAGCAGGGCGAGCGGCGGCGGTGGCGAGCGGCTCGGCTCGGCTGGGTATCGCTGCTGCCGCCGCGGTGGATGTTTCCATGTTGTTTGGTGCATGATTTAGAGGAGAGGAGGAGTTGGCAGCGACGGGAGTCAGCGGCAGGGAGCGGGGATCCGCGCCGCCAGCGGCCCTGCCTCTTTCTCCTCGCCCCTGTGTGGCATCGAGGCGGCTGCCTGCGCTTGCCCTGCGGGGGCTCCCGGGCAAAGAGCGCCTGTGCCCCCCGGGGCCGGTGCGGCGGCGGCGGCGGGGTGCGTGTGTGTGAGTGCAGGGTGTGTGTGTGCGCGCGTGCGATTTTAGGGGGGGTGGGGGTTGTGTCTGAACCAGTTAGGAAGAATGACTCTGGAGTCCATCATGGCGTGCTGCCTGAGCGAGGAAGCCAAGGAAGCCCGGCGGATCAACGACGAGATCGAGCGGCAGCTGCGCCGGGACAAGCGGGACGCCCGCCGGGAGCTGAAGCTGCTGCTGCTGGGTGAGTGCGGGCTGACGCCGCCCGGCTTGGCATGGCTGCCTCGCCTCGGGCCGCCGGCAGAACGCAAGCCCCAGGTGCCGCCGGGGCTGCAAGCGCAGGCATCGGCGCCGCCGCCTCGGGCTCCCTCCGGCCGGCGCGTTACATGGCGGGGCCGGGGCGGCGGCGGGGCCGGCTGGGCTGCCCCCGAGCGCTCACCGCCTCCGCCGCGGGGAGCCGCCGACCGTGACCCCGCCGCGGCGGGGAGTGTGTGTGTGCCCGCCCGCGGGCATCGCCGGCGGCGGGGCGAACGGCTGCGGCTCCCGCGGGTGGGCTTGTGTGGAGGAGGAACGGCCTTCCAAAATGGAGAGGGGAAGGGTGGCGGGTGAGTGAGGGGGTGCGGGGCGTAGGCGGGGGGCAAATGTCGGCGGCGGTGTGTGTAGGAGAGCGATGGCAAGGAGGCGGATTAACGGAGGGACTCGCGGGGGGAGTTGCTGTGCAGGTCGATGGTGGCGGGTTTAGTGTCTGCATTGTTCTGTGAGCCTCGGGAAGGTTGTTGGCTTACTGGTTGCATTTTTTTATTGCGACTTTTATTTAACGAGGCAAACTGGGATAAGGGGCTTAGCTCAGATTGTAGACGGGTTTTTAGAAAGAAAAGGGAGCCGTAAAGCGCCAGATACATACACGAAGCTGAGGAGTAGCCTGAAGCATGCAGGAGGATGATAGGATCTTCAGTATCTTTGGAATCCACCCACTGGTCAGGAAATAAAATCTATTGTATCGTTTCTCTTTAATTAAAACAGAGGTTGTTACTTTGGAGCCGCAAGTATGCAGAGGCACTGTTTATCTAATAGAAATTTGGCTGGTGTGAAAATAAGCCTTTTGAATTAAAATATATCTGCCTGTATCCAGTGTGCTCTACTATGTCGTGTAGCTTCCGTGGTAATACGGCTTCTGCCTGCGACTCGCAGGCCTTGAAATATGTCTGCACCACTGTCTGATGTGTGTATGAGTGAGGCTGTTCCAAGTGGACACGGGATGTTTATGCTGAAGATTTTTGTCTTGGGTCGTGTATATGAAAGTAGTGATTTATACTGGGGGAGTAAACTGCCTTTTCAATAAGGTAAGGAGAGTTAAAAGGAAAAGTCAGAATAGATTTTAGTGCTTCCATATGAATATGCTATTTCCTGCAGCTTGTCTTCTGGATATGGAGAAAGGTGTTGGGATCCTTAACTGGTGTGGGAAAGGAGTGGTGGAGATAGATGCAGCACTCCTGTTAATAACGTTCTGTCTCATTTTGGCCTGATTTTGATTGATGGAAGTGCATGTTGTGACTGTTTAAATATTCACATAGAAGATAAAATAGGAGATGACTAGCTTGCCTTTGCTTAATTTTATGGATGTTCAAGTATAATTACTTAATGATATACATTTGCTTCAGGAGAGGCAGATGGCACATTTGATTTGTTCCCCAGGCCCAAATTGTTTCGGTATTTTCCTGGTTTTTTTTTTTTGCAGTAGTGCTAGAGGCTTCTCCCACGTTCACAAAAATGTCTGAAATTTACTGAATGAGACCAATATATATTACCCAGAGAAGGAATTCGGAGATCCGCTTCTGCAGTCAGTAATGCAGAGCTTGTACTGCTTTGCACGGTCCTGCCACTGGTAGTGTGAAGTGTAGGGGCAGGTGGTGGTAGATTGGGGTCCAGTTGTGTCATTGCTTTGGACCAGATGGGATGCAGTAACTTGAGCGAGAACAGGGGAGAAGCAACCTGTAGAAAGCATCAGGGGAAAACTCTCGAGTGCCTATATGAAAGGTTTTTGCATTCATCAGCATCAGTGCAAACCAAGAGTTCTGACACGCTTGTGGAGGCATAAGTATGAGGTACTGGAGACCAAGAGGGTGAACCTTCAGCTGCTCATACTTAACAGCATATCTGTATACTTGGGTAATGAAACCAGTACAGAAATTATTACTGTGCACACATTTTTGGTCTTTTGCTTTGTTAGCCTCTGTCGTATGTTTGACTGAAAGTGCATATGCGTGTGCAGCTGTTTGGATTAACACTTAATGATCTCATCTTGTGAAGTGCAGCACAATGATGAACCAGTGTTGGAGTCATGGGATTGGGTAGAGATTAAAGTTTCAATTTATAAACAAATTTTGAGGAAAACTTTTTTTAATAGTGGGTTTATTTTAGGTATCTGACAGCACTTTTTTTTTCAGTCACTCTCACTGCTTCCCCAGCACAGGCAGTTGCTCTGTTATTAAGTTTGTGTGGGTCATTCACATGGTTATGAGACATTAAAACAGTGAGGCTGGTAGCATGAAAACCATCTGAAATTGCTTGAAGGCATCTTTTTTAAAAGTTGAATAGACCTTTACTGTCCCATTACCTGTCTTTCCCCCTCAAAGCTTAAATTACTAGTGTTGCTTCATTATATTTTATGTAAACATAGGCAAAAGTGGTTTTGGTTTTGTTTTCGTTTTCCTTTTTTTTTTTTTTTTTTTTTTTCAGAAGTGCCAACTGCTCAGTCCCACTTTGTAAAGTATTGTGGGACTTAAAAGCCCAAAAAAAAGGTGGGTTAAAGGCTTTTCAGTATGGGACTGAGGCATATCCTTTGGCTCATGAAGGGAGTACTAGCACAGTTTGAACTGAGCCTTATTAATTGACCACCTATGTTCTTTGGACTTGTTGCAAGTGGAAAGTGAAAGGTATTACTGACACAAAGGTTTTTAAGGCATAAATAAGTGTATCTATGCCAGACTGTTTTCTTATACAAAGGAAAAAATAATATTTTTGAACCAGAATAGATGTTTTTTGCCCTTAACTTGTGGATGATATAGTGCTTCCTTGCAAAGTATAGTTAATTTCCACCTAACTGTTACTGTTACACAAACACACACACTGTTCTCTGTACACCCTTTTTGTGTATTGATGATGATATCTTTTTCCTTTTCATGGGATCAAAGAGTTTCAAATGCTAAGTCATTTATGGAAAACTTTCACTGCATGCTAAGATTGTTTTTAAGTATTAGTTTAAAAATAAACTCTCTGTGATTAAACATTAAAATACCACTTTTAGGTACTTTATTGTACATCATTGCTTAATTTTTGGAACGGATTAGAACAGGACAAAGTATTTTTTTACTATGGTAATTCTGAAAAGCCAGAATTCAGAAATAAGCACTTAAGTGTATTGCAAAGACATAGTAGTAGTTCGGCAAGCACAACTTGGCTGTAATGTTTAAGGCACTTTGGAACAAATTCGGTCTTCCACTGAATTCGGTTTCAATCTCATGTATTTTCCAAATTATTCTGGCTTTCATTACTGATGAACACTTTGTAAAAACCTTGCGATTGTTCTCCAGAACTTACAGTTGTTAATATCCATCCGTTGTTTGTTGGTAGCTGTGAGAACTTACATTGTTTTTTAATTGGAAAAAAAAGAGGTGTTTTAATTTTTTATATTGATACCTGCCAAACCAAATGTATAATATTCAGCATGCTTGTATTTTAAGGATGTATGTACATATTTATTGCAAAGTAGCAGGAGCCATGTGTTTTAGTTCCTATGTATATCCTTTTGCCTGTCGTCCATGGAAATTTTGCATGGTCTCAGAAAGCAGGATTTGGGCCTGTGTGATAGATTGTAGCCATAAACCTTCAATCCTGGATGTCCTCTGCCTGTACACTCTATATGTTTATATTATACACTATTTTCTCGCTAGGAAATGCCTTGAGTATCTAAGAAAATAATCTGACAGTATCATGATAGCTGGCTAGCTACGCCTACGCATCTATAAACCTTGGCCAAATTAAGTACTGGAGGTGTGTGACAGTGCTTACTATTTTGCAGCATATTTACTGGTATTGTGTCATGTGCAAAACATGGTTTTTTTTTTAAGGGGTAGATGTTTCTTATGTTTGAGATAGCAGGTGTGTCAGTGAAGAGAGTTGCCTGACACGAGTGTCCTTTTATTCTCTATGCATTACCAAAGGAAACGGGTGGAAGATAAGCCATTTGAATTAGTGTGAATGGCAACCCGTCTTACATGGAAAGATGCTTTTGAACATAAGGTGAATATCTAGCAAGCACACGGGTTATATTTGCATTTATTTTCTTACACCTGAATTAAAGATTTACGTGCAGAACTTGGTGAATTAGCGAAGACTTAGACTTTCTGTAGATAAGTTGAATAAGTGGGTCCATGAAGCCAACAATGGAGTACACTGGTTTTATATAACTTTTTCTTCAGCTCTAGAAACAAGCAAGCTTCCTTGTTTTTCCTGTAACTTGTATTTGTATCGGTCTGCCCTATTCCCACTGGACACTTTCAAATAATTTCAGGTAGTTACCACAGTATACATTGACAACTGTAAAATGAACAAATAGTTAATGTACATCTTGGTGTGTTGTAACTAGATTGGTAAACATCTCTTATTTAGCAGAAGCTGTTTCAAAGGAAATACAATTTCATTCTGGGTGCAAAACACCTGTATATGTTCTTATGTAGACATATATGTCCGTATATAAAATTAACTTTGGAGGAAAACACAAATCATCACCTCGGTATCAGTGTGATAACATATGAAGAACATACATTTAGAACATATTTATCTATTTTTAGTGCATCACAAAGGGATATTTTGTTTGCAGCCATTAAAAAGGGTTTGTTGCTGTTTTGGTTTTACTTCTAAAGAAGTGCTCTACGCTCACTGAAGTTAATAGGAACTAGCTGACGGCCTGAATAGTCAAAGAATCCTGTCTAACTTAATTTTGTTTATATCAAAGAGCCAAGTGACCCCAAATCTGTATCTTATATTGGCAAACAGTATTGAATTAGTGCAGGAGGAGAAGTATATGCTGAGCAGAAGAATCTCTTGAGAATGGACGTTTGAGTGTATGCCTCAAAGTTAAGAGATAATAATTCTGCTTTTTTAGCAGCTTCAAATTGTTTTTGTTGGTGTATAATGGCAGTTTCACAGGGGAAAGCATTTCTTTTGAAATAATATGACAATCTCTGCAAAATTAATCCCACGAAGGTGTGAAATAATATTATAAGGTAGATCTGCAATTAATGGTAATTAACTTTTTTGCAGTAATAGAATACTTTAAACGCTGACCATTTTTTCTTGCCGTGCTGAATGGTATAAAACTCAGGAAAAATCTTGTTCTTGTTCTCGAATGCTGCTATGTATGAACAGCTGTTATTAATAAAATTATGGAAGTTTTTCAACATTCACCTATTTAATTATAGAACCTCTGAGTGGCAAGAATGAAGAGCAGGAAAGCACTACAAAACCAAGGAAGAGTTAGAAAGTGGGAAATACTAGGAAGCCATATATGTGGTGCTCTTAGCATCAAAGAAGGAAGCATGCAGCAGGCTATAAATATTGTTAACTCTGTGCACAGAAGTTAGATGCATTAACACTGGAGGGCTCGAGTCTAAGAGATACTACGGTTTTAGAAGTCACAAGTTTTGGAAGTTATTGGGGGAGCTCCAGGAACAGCACAAACGTTTATTTTAAAGCTGAATTAAAGGTTAAATCTTAAATGTTCTGAAAGCACATTGTTCCCCCAATAGGTAATGTTGATACAGAGACTAAACTGAAGGGTGATTGTCTACAGATTTTTGTCCTTTGTGGGTTTCCAAAGGACAAATGGCATGGAATAATCAAACTACTTAATTTGCACGCTATGCTTAGCGTTTAAAAGCACTGTAGAGTTTTATCCCAGAACCCCTGTGCAAATGCAGTTGCCAACAGAAAAGTGCTGTTGTGGATTTCATTCTGCATTTGAGAAGGTGGTATGGCTATTCCAGCAACAAAAATAAAACCCACCAAACAAGATTACTCCTTTGTCGATCCATTCAGGCAGAATCATCCAGCAGACTGCTGGTATGAAAAATACCGTGTAGCTGAGCCCCACCATGGTGGTTCAGTTCATCTTTCTCTGAAGAGGAGGCGGTGTGTGGTACGTGCATAGCTTGAATAAAGCAACAGCATATCAGAAAGTTTCTGAAAGTGGAAACCCCTAGTGATTCAGTAAATTGATAGATTTACTGATAGATTCAGAAAAGATAGAGGCTGTATCACTGTTGCCTCAGCACAGCTGAGCTGTGTATCAACACCTTCATCTTGGAGCTATGTTGTTTGTAAGTTAGGTTGACCTGCTCTTTGTGTGGAAGAAGCATCTGTTAGGAGTGGAACTAGACAGTTTTGTCTAGTGCCTGGGTCTGGTTTTGTCTCATAGCAAATAAGTGGGTTAAATCCTGTCCTCATTGATTATCTATGCCCTTTGTATATAGGAGAATACCATGGTGGTCCTTGTCAAAATGCTTTGGGACTCAGCCCCAGCTATTAAAAGTCTGTTGAAGGAGGATTTGTTTTCCCCCCAAGGGAAATTCTGGAAAGGGCAGTCAGCGTTTGAAGTATGTTGTATTCCTTTTTTTTTCCTCCTAAAATCTTCTCTTCTCTGAAGAAGTCAGTGCAGTTAGATCCTTAACTCTTTTGAAGTTAACTGAAGATAAAGCTCTAATCTTGGTAAATATCACCAAACATGGATCAGAATGGTTTTCTTCCAGATGGGGTTAACCACCTTCAAGTTATATCCAAGGTAAGAGGTTTACTATTCTGTAGGAATTTGGTGTAATTGGATGTGAGAGAAACCTAGCCTGTTATGGGTTCTTTCAGGAAACAGGAACTGAGAGTTTAGCCATTACTGGTTTAGTTATATAGCCGTGAAATCAATCAAAAGAAGTCCTCTTCTTGATCGTAGTTTTATAATCTGAGGTACTATGTAACAAACATGTCTTAGGTACATTTTTAAATTCTCCATTAGAGAAGAATATTTTGGATTTCACAGTATTTGTTCTTAGGGCAGAGAGTATGCTTTTCTGCTTAGTCTTGTTAGTATGTCTGCCACTGCACCTGACCTGTATGCTCACTGACTGCTAGCATACCTCTTCTTGGTCCTTGATTAGTTCATTGCTTTACCAGCTGCAAACTCAAAAGAAACAAGATAATCTTTGGCAAGAATCCTTGTACTGAGTGAGAACATTTATGGAAGTTAAGGAAAGTTGCTTTTCTCTCCTTGTACTATAAACCTGTCACAGGAGAGATTTTAACTCTTTTAAGTCGTCAATGTTGATGTTAATTATCTTGCTCATATTAGAGAATGTTGGAAAAGAATGCCGAAAGCTATTCGAACTCACGTTTCTGGGTGAATAGTCAGCCAGAAAGTCAAACAGAAGGTTTCTGTAGCAGCTTATAAGGCCAGAAGAACTCAAATGCATAGACATTGGGAAAGACGCCATCATTCCTTGTGCTTTTAGGAACTGATCAGGCTTGGGAAACTGAGGATCAAGTATGGAACATTTATTTTACTCTGATACTGGATTTACTAAGCACTGTATGTGCCACTTCATCTCATAGGCCAGAGCAGTAAAAGCAATGGAAATTAAATGCAGAAGACTAAAGACATTGTTCCTGTATTTTCAACAGGTTCTTATATAGCTGTCCAGCTACTTGGATGATTTGATGTTTGCTCTTTTGGAGTGTGTTGTCTAGATGGCGTTGAAATCAACATTTATGTTGATAGTGAAAGCCTTTGAAAGGTGGTTTGCAAAAAGGAATAATTTATTAAAAAAAACCCACACAACAAAAATACTCCTTTGTTACAAGCATAATTTGCTTTAACTGAGTTGATCTTTTAGGAGAGAAAATAATGATTCTTAAAATACTTTTCAATTCTACTACTTTTTTTGCTTGTTTGTTTGTAAAAAGGAGATGATAGTAGCCTAAAAACTGAGACACCATATGATTGTGCTGGGGAAAAAAAGCCCAAAGAATACAACACATGATCTTATATAACTCTGGTTAAATTCTCTGTTGCTTGTTTTCATTTCATGTTTGCGTGTTGATGGAACCTGACACTTAGAAGTGTTTTCAAAAGGATGACAATCTTCATGCCAATTTAATCTCTCCTGTCCTGAGGCTGCCAGTTTTTATTAGGGGTGGTTATGATGTGCACACCTGGTCATCATTAACAACGATGAGATTGGTAGCCTATTGTGGAGTGCAGGCCACCAAGCAGCTGTCTGACTGACTTCTGAACACTGCTGACCTGGCCCATTATTGAAAGAGATTTAGAGATCAAAGTCCCTTTATCTCATTATCATTCCACTAATCCACCTAGTCTACTTTTAAGTGAATTTTTGTGGGGGATTTTCATCTGGGAATTTATAGGTGTTGGACATCATGCCAAAAGTATTTAATGTAAATCCCCCATGAGAAACACTTCTTATGTGTGAAACTTTTTTTTAATACCCCCAAGGTGGGGAAACATCTTCGGCAATGCTAAAACTCAAGCCAAAACTCAGGTTATAACATAGCCTTAGCCTTAAGATCATGGAAGAGATCCTCTTGGAAGATATGTCAAAACATACAGAAGACAGGGAGGTGGTGAGAGACAGCCAACATGGCATCCCTAAGCACAAATTGTGCTTCTACGATGGAGTAACTGCATCAGTGGACAAAGGAAAAGCTACAGATGTTATCTGTCTAGGCTTCTGTAAGGACTTTGATACGGTCCCCCACAACAACCTTACTGCTAAATGGGAGAGATATGGATTTGATAGGTGGACTGTTAGATGGATGAGGAATTGGCTTGATGGCTGCATCCAAGGAGTTACAGTCAATGGCTCAATGGCCAAGAGGAAATGCATAATGTGTGGTGTCCTGCAAGGGATCGTACTGTTTAGTGTCTTCATCAATGACATAGTGGGATTGAGTTGCACCCTCAGCAGACTTCCAGATGACACCAAGCTGAGTGGTGCAGTTGGTACACTTGAGGGAAGGGATGTCATCCAGAGGGACCTTGACAGGTTTGAGGAGTGGGCCCATGTGAACCTCATGAAGTCCAACAGGGCCAAATGGGTGCATTGTCCCTGGGTCAGGGCAATCCCCAACATTGTTACAGACTGGGGGATGAAGGGATTGAGAGCAGCCCTGTGGAAAAGGACTTGGGGGTACTGGTGGATGAAAAATTGGACAGGAGCCAGCAATGTGTGCTCCCAGCCCAGAAAGGCAACTGTATCCTGGGCCGCATCAAAAGAAGCGTGGCCAGCAGGTCAAGGGAGGTGATTCTCCCCCTTTTCTCTGCTTTCACCAAGACCCTACCTGGAGTACTGCGTCCAGCTCTGGGATCCCCAGTACAAGAAAGCCATGGACCTGTTGGAGCAGGTCTGGAGGAGGGCCACACAAATAATCAGAGGGATGGAATACCTCTCCTATGAAGAAAGGCTGAGAGAGTTGAGGTTGTTCAGCCTAGAGAGAAGGCTCCAGGGAGACCCGGTTGCAGCCTTTCAATATATAAAGGGAGCTTACAAGAAAGACAGACCTTATACCAGGGTCTGTAGTGACAGTACAAGGAGCAACTGTTTTAAACTGAAAGTGGGTAGACGCAAGGGAGAAATTTTGTATGGCGAAGTTGGTGAGACACTGGAAGAGGTTACCGAGAGAAGCTGTGGGTGGTCACTGGAAGTGTTCAAGGCCAGGCTTGATGAGGCTTTGAGCAACCTGTTCTAGTGAAAGATGTCCCTTCCTGTGGCAGGGAGGTTGGACTGGATGATCTTTGAAGATCCCTTCCAACCCAAACTATTCTGTGATTCTATGGTTAGAGCGCTTTGGTGTAAGTAGTTTCCTGGAACTAAAGATGTTATACCTCTTCCCAACCTGATTGCTGGATGGAAGAATGCTTTATTTTTATTTATTTTTTTTTTTCCTCTGAAAATGCACCTAAACGTACTTTCGTTTTTCTTGATGAGAATGCTGAGAAGAAACAGTGTGAGATTTTTTATTGTATTCATTTTCCTCATGGTCTCTGTTTATCTCAGCATCAAAATGGTAAATAAACTAAAGAAGATAATACGCATTTACTCTGATCCATGAAAAGACGGATTTCACTTAGATGACCATTTCTCCTGGTTTAGCAGCTGATTTCATAGAAGGGCAGAAGGGACAATTTAGGAGTAAAGTTGCTTTCATCAAAATATAAAATATAAAATCGAGTATTTTCTACAAACAGGACTAAGAAATTCATTGGAATTACTGAATATAAGTAAATTGACTAATAGCATGTTTGATCTAATTCTGATGTTAGCATCTGTAATATTTTACTTTTAAAGATGGCTTGGCTTGTGATCATTTAAGCTTGGGTTTTAATACCATGTGTGATCATAGGAATCTAGAAACATTCTTTGTCCAGAGTAATTTTTGTTCTCTTGGGGTTTATTTACTTAATTCCATTCATGCTTGCTTCTTATCTGCAAGACATGATAATGATGAATTCTGATTCACTGTGGTTTTGTTCTGTGTTTGACTGTACAACAGAGTAATACACTACTATTAATTATTAAATCTAGTTAGGGTTAAGAACTAGACTTACGATAATCACGAAAGATTTTAACCTTTGAACCAAAACCAGATAAGCAACGTGAACAGAATTTGCTAATAGCTTAATTGTGGCTGTACTCCCAATGACAAATGCAACCCTCTGACACTTAACAGTGAAGTTAATATGTACACCTTTAAGCTGTTTCCCTTGAAGAAATTTCTGACACAAGCATTCTCTGGGTAATGGCATTCTTGTGCCTGTATTTTATTTTTTTTTTCGGTGTACAACCATGTTAATTTTGTTAGTGCAGTTTTCATTTTGTTATTCCTAGAAAATACTTTGGCTGAATCTTTTGATTTACAGACTTTTTTGGTCTATAATTTCATGTAGTAAAGTGACAAGCGTGGTATTTAAATTTTTACGCTGCATTTTTTTTATCTGTGGATTTTTCCAATTAAATAATATGAAACTGTAAAAGGGGAGAAGATACATGCCTTTTGTTGTTTAAAAAGGCAAAATAAGGTGTTCATTTCATTGGTAATTTTGCAGTGTTACTATATATATGACTTGTCCAGCCGTTAGGGCACATTCTTATGTTAGAGTACCTTAAAAAAAGGAAAAAACCACCATGACAGTACTTTGTAATGCCTTTGCTTTATATTTTGGTTGTTTGTATCTCCAAGAAGTGATGATATTTTCTGGAATAATCCATAGCTGGAGAAACAGATCATCACCTTCTGTGCCTGTGTGTTTTGTCTTGTTTACATGATACCAAGCGACTTTGGCACAGTGACACGCGATTCCCTAATACCTTCCCATTTCTTTGCAACATTCTTATGTGCACAGAGAGCCAAAACTCTGGGAAATGGTCAGAACAGAGCCATAAGCAAGGCAAACGTTTATTTGTTGATTTAGTATATCTGTTTTCTTTAAAGCAAGATTTCAACCTACCAATCTAGACTGTAGTTTGGGTATAGTGACATTAGTTGTATATATCATTGCTCAATAGCTCTCAGGCTTGCTTGTGTGTTTTTTTTGTTTGGTCTCTCTTTTGGGGATGGGGTATTGTTTGAACTGAAATACATGGCTGTTCCACAAAACGCCAGCAACCTGTCTGATAACCTGTTTATTGTGGAGTTTATTTTCTGACATTAGATGAAGTATAAGAAATAAAAGAACTTCACTACTTATGGTTTAAATTCATCAACTTCTTGAACATTACATTTAATAACAACTTCAAGGACAAATGAAAATGAAAATACTCCAGTATCTCCTGTTCGTGGATCAGTCTAGATGGTTCATAGTTCAATCATAACTCTGTAACCGTAGGGTGGATTTTCTAATCCTTTAATCATTCTGGTAGCTGTCTTTTGACTCCTTTCCAGCTCTTCAACATCATTTCTGAAGTACAGACAATGAGAATGGAACACTGATGTGTATATACTTTTTATTACAAGTCCAGGAATAAAATTTCTCTTCTGCTAGTTGGGATACTGCTATTGAGGTGTGTTCAAGGAGTGCAACAGCCTTCTGAGCCATGACATTAAACTATTAATGTTTAGATGACTATCTGCTGTAACTCAAATACTCTTCTAAATAATTGCTTTTCAGGGTTGGTTCATTCATTGTTTGACAGGCTTACATTTAACAGTATTCAGATGCACAGTTTTTGCCTGTTTCTGGTTTACAGGTTATTTTAATTACTTTTCAGCATCATATCCTCTTAATTTACCAGTCCATAGATTTTTGTTCCACCTATAAGTACTGTCAATAATAACTTTATGGGTTTATTCTATCTCATGGGTGAAGATTTAAGTATCTTACCCCGATCTTGGTATCGCTGGGAACCTGTTTGGAAGACAGCTGTCTGTTGAGGACTTTCACCTGTGTAATTTAATACTTACTGTTTAAACAACTGTTATTTAATGCATGCTATGTTGGTTTGTTGTATGACACCAGATCAGTTGCTTAGCAGATGCCTAGTTTCTCAAAACCACTGACTTTGTACAGCAAACAGTCTGAAATGTCATACCTGCATGCTCTTGGTATGCACTCTCTTTCCCTCACCCCTTTCCCATCCTTTGGGGGTTTTTGGGTGATATTTCAAAAGTTACAAGGTAGAATGTCTTCCGAGCCTGTCCTTCTAAGGAGTGTCTGGACCTGCTGAGTGACAATGGTCTAACTTGAGTAAATCCTCTCTAACGTTTATCTTCAGTAGGCTACAGTGGAACTCTTCTCATAGTCATTGCAAATGTGGCCTGTGTTTCCCTAAAAACAAAACAGAAATATTTGCAAATAATGTGTGTTTTTTCCATGTTAATAAATGTTAAGTGTTTTACCGCAGCAGTTTAATGAGGGACCAATGTGGTTTTAAGTGGTTTTTTAAAAAAAAAGCGAGATCTCACGTGGAGCCCCAGAGTTCTTCATCTGAGACTTTCTGTTAACAATTGGTGAAGTTTCCCAGATTCTTTGCTTACCTGTTCCAATTTTCTCCTTTTACCTCCCCTCCTATCCAAGCTGCTTCTATTATTTTTCATTGTTCCTGGTTTTGTAGAATTGAGGCAGTCTAGGCTATTTCATAAAATGTTCTGAAATTACTCCCAGTTGTTCTTATTTTAAATCTCAACCCAGTTATTTACACTTGTAATTCCGTCAGCTTTTGCTAAAGTAGCTCTCATGAAACACAACATACCTATAACATACCTCTGCTACTGGTATTGGACTTCTTTTGTTTACAAGTAGCAAATGGTATGAAGTTGTAATCACGTGCTCCCACAGTTACTTTTGTTTGTAGTTCTGCCACATGTTCTTTTTCTTACAAAGTATTTGTGTGGTACTTTTCTGGTTTAGAAAGTACAATTTGTAAACTTGCAGAAATACAAAGGTAATTTGCTTGAGACCTTTAGCATCAGTTACATGGCCCTGGGAGATTATACCTCCTTCCCTTTTCATTAAAGTGTTTAAGGAGCCCCACTTGGTTGTCTGCCACGTGAGCTGTGACTTAGTCATCTGCCACAGCACCAGCTTTTGTGTCAATTTTTCTGTATTAGAACTTACATCAAAAATATTAAAGGTCACTGGCTGCAAGCCAATTTTGAAGTATAAAAAATAGCTGATCACTGAACTTTCACTTGTGTAAATCTTTGCTTCAGTTATACTTCCCTCTTCAAATCTGTGTCTGTATATTAGCAGTTCTTTCGGCTTATTACCCAGGTGTGCACAACGTTTGTACAAACAGTTCAATTTCTCAACTTCATTTGATTATTCATTTAAATCTTATTTTGATTTTTCTGCTAAATAAGTGCACTTCCTCCCCCCGCTTCTTCACTTTCAATAGTGCAATGATACTCTGACCTCTCTGGCCAGCCTGCCTTTCTGGATGTTTTTCCTCCTTTTCTAACAAACAAAACTGTCCAAACTCTGCAACTCCATCTTCCACAGAAAGCAGTGACTAGTCTCCAGAATGAAACTCTCTGTCGTGTATTCTTTGCCTGTCCAGGAGTTCACCTCTAGGTTGTTCTGTTTTCTTCTGGTATGGAACAGAAATGTTTTTCAAACTGGGTGTCAGGATAAGAAGTATGGGGTGTTTAGGTATTTATAATTTGCCAGATTCAGAGTAAGTTGTCTCATGGAGTGTACTTCAGGCGCATGTACAATTTTGCTGTTATTATTTCTAAATACAGTTGAGCAAGCCCCTTGATCTATTTGAAAGGACTTGCTTGCATCCAAATAGAGTGCACTGTAGTGGAATAGCTATCCCAGCTGCCTGTGCCTACGCCTCAGGGTACCTGCAGGCTTCTCCTGTGTACTGCATGCACAGTGGTCATGGCTTATCCCCCTTAGGAGCACTGTATGACTGTATGCCAGTGCTTTTGTGTATGGGTCAATGCTCGGTGAATGCTGGCAGCAGCTGCTTAGCACTTCTGTGAAACAGGAAAAGGGTTTCAGGTTGCACCTTGAGAAACACTGGCTTTAGAGGCCTGCTGCAAAGAGTTCTGCATCTTCTGCAGAGGGACCAGGTCTGTCCTTAGAAGCTGAGTGCTCCTTGTTATCAGGGAGGAAGTGGATGTTTCAGGACTTAACTGCAGCTGAAAGAGTCTGGGATACTTACATGATACCTTCTCCCACTTACCATCATCTAGCTTTCAGACTTTCACGGACAGATGAGGATTTGAGGTCCATGGCACTACTGCTTACTTGTGGGACTGCATCATCTTACGTAACTGTGGAGACCAGCAGGTCTTTGCATAATTTTCGGATGTGCACTAACACAGCTGGAGCATAGTCAGGGCATGACTCTGCACTGGCACAGGTGCAGCCTGAGCTCCTGTACACCCTGGAAAAAAAGTTTCTTCATCTAGTAGAGCACTTAGACCTCATTCTGCCTGATGGGCAGTGAGTTTGAGGTTAGACTTCCCAGTACAAGGGAGGGAGGCATGGAGCTTCTGGAGAGGGTCCAGCAAAAGGTGACTAACATGATGAAGGGACTTAAACGTTTCTTCTATGAGGAAAGGCCAAGAGAGCTGGGACTCTTCAGCTGGGAGAAGAGAAGGCTCAGGAATGGGTCTTACGAATTTATGTAAGTAGCTGCAGGGAGGGTGCAAAGAGGATAGAGCCAGGCTCTTTTCAGTGATGCCCAGTGACAGGACCAAAGGCAGTGGGCACAGACTGAAACACAGGAGGTTCCTTCTGAACATCAGGAAACACTTTTTCACTGTGAGGGTGACTGAGCACTGGCACAGGTTGCCCAGGAAAGTTGTGGAGTCTCCCTCCTTAGAGGTATTAAAAAGACATCCAGACACAGTTGTGGGCAGCTTGTTGTAGGTGGCCCTGCTTGAGCAGGGGGTTGTACCAGCTCACCTCCAGAGGTCCCTTCCAACCTCAACCAGTCTGTGATTCTGTGAAATACAGTGATTGTGCTGCAGCATCACCTTGCAGATATAGATCAGCTGTGTCACCAGTTTACCTAGGCCTTTAATTAGTGTGGGGGGAATCCCATGGGATTCACATTTGACTAGACTGCCTCTCACTTATCATTTTTTTTATGGATGTACAAAGAGTAATTTTGTAGACACTCTGGGGCCACTGTGACTGGGTGTCTGAGGGGAAATCAGTGAAAACCTGAGTTCTGCAGTTCAGAGGTTTTTCCAGTGGCAGTATGCCAGCATGGTTCTTGGGGAGTAGGTGCCTTTGATGCTTAAGTCTGTCTGGTGGGCAAGACAGCACGGTAGCTTGTTACCTGGGATTGTGAGCTGTATTGGGTAGTATAGGGCTGTCTCTGAGCCAGTCCCTCAACATCTACAGGACTGAGGCAGGCTATAGCTTCAAGCAGTTGTTTGTAGGCTAAAGGGTTCTCCAGGCCTGATCCAGTGTCAGTACCCCAGCAGTGTCAGCGTCATTATGCAAAGCAGGGCAGTTGCGGTTTCAGGGGTTTGGCAAATCATTATAAACTGAGTAGATGCAGCAGGATTGAAACCCTGCAACTTGGGTACACGCAGTCTGGCAATGCCCTAACACCATGTGTGAAGTACATGCATGATGCTAGCTGTGCATGTAAGCCCAGACCAGTACCAAAACATCCTGGTGACACTTGGGTGTGGTTACAAACTCAGTTGTTTTGCTCAGTGCTCACAGGTGCCCTGTCTAGTGCCAGCAAATTCCTTTTGCACAAGAGAAATTATTTATAGATAACAGAAGGAAAAAATACTCTTCTCATCCCCTCTCAACACTCATCACGAACAGAAGTGTGCTGCAAAGTTAGGAGATTATTTGCAAATATGAGGGTTAATCCTCACTGGGTACATCCATGAAAGAGAGAGATGTAAAAGACTCATGGCTTTCTACAAAGGTACTGTACACCAAATTATATGTATTATAAAATATATACAAATAACTTTTTAAAACAGCTGGTCTGCCCAGTTGACGTTGTGCTGAGGTCAGGTGAAAAGGGTGGGGAGTCAGGAAGAAGTGAACAGATTGCCAGTCTGTAGCCCTGCCATGCTCAGGCTTAGTGCTGGAGTGGCAGAGCAGCTGGCTCCTGCCTTGGCTCCTGGAAGTACCATGGAATATCTCAGGTTTCCTTCATTGAGAAGACTGTAAAGAGAAAGTCTAGAAATGGATTTTTATATTTAGGTTTGCAGTTGTAAATGAAGTTTCTACCTTCCTGCCATTCTCCCTTCTGACTCAATAACTTTACTAACAAATCCTTTTTCACAGAGCGGGGGAAATGATTCTCTTCTCAAATCTTTTTGAAGCAGAAGACCTCCTTGAACAATTGGTAAAGCAAATTCCAAAGTTCATTGCTTTCATAATAACCTTGTTCTGATTTTCAGGCAGCCCTTTAAGTCCATCAGCAAGCAAGGTAGATGGTTTTTGTGGTATGCAGATTATTGCAATTCTATGTTGTGACATAAATGTCACCTAAGAGTATTTCCTCTTTTTCTTAAGGTAATGATATCTCTATAACAGTAAGTACCGTGAGCTGCCTTCTCTTCACAGTAATCTCATTGTAATTATAGTTCTACCAGTTACGTTTCAGAATAATGCTGGAAATGACACCAGGCTTTATTCCTGGGTCAGTTAATGAATCCTCACTCACCATCATTTCTGAAACAAAATGATGATTCAGGCTGAGCTAGGTTTGGGTTTTTTTTTCATCTGCTTTATAGTGCTTTTGATGCTGTAAATTACCAGTGAATGACTGCACCTCACCAACTTTGCTATTTTTCTGTGATCCACACAGTTTGGATCCTGCTGCATGGTTCTGTTTCTAAATGATAAGGAGTTTGCCTTCAACTGGGGACTTCATGGATCATTGTCTTACCTTCACACAATAGCTTTTCTATTTGGAAAAGTGTTATACTGAAACTAAATTTTCAAGTAGGGGAAGGAGAGAGGCAGGAGATGTTACTCTCACAGATGATGCTGTTCCCCCCTTTAGCGCGCCACCCAGTTCATAGAGTGAGATGGAAAAGAGACTGAGGTACCAAACCTACTGAAGAGGCAGGTTTTCGTTTATGTTGGATTGGAAATGCTTGCCTAGGAGTACTAAGATTTTCATGTCTTATCCAGTACTCCAGTAAATGTCTGAACTAAGCTTCACACTTAAATATCTTGGGAACATCTTCATGTTACAATTCAATAAAAAACAACTATTTATAGAAGTTCCTTTTCATTCTTTTCTGTCACATACAGGCAGGTACTGATGTTTCTGGTGGCGCCAGTAGTTCATTTGTTCCAGAAAACCTTATTGTGAGATGTATTCGAATGTGCTGTTATATTTGGTCTAAACTATGCAGTCATACTGGTATTTGGAAGCAGTTTTGACTAATGTTTTTGAATGTATGTGTGAAAGATCCTGTTACTCTTTCCTCTAAATGTCTGTTTAAAGGCACTGAAATTCAATAATATATTTGCAGTACATCTAACTTTTTTAGTTACTGACTTCTCACACTGCAGCTCTCAGCAGGCTTGCACACCCAACTGCATACGTTCAACCTCATCATGCCACACCGTGTAGGTGAAGAATCTGTCCTGAGAGATTGTGGGATTCCCGGAGAGAACGGGGTCCTCCACCAGCAAGCACTTCAGTGTTGTCACGGTTTAAAGCTGGGCTGGCGATTAAACCTGCAGCAGACGCTCTCTGTTAACCCTCCCCCCCCACCCAAAGGGAAAGGGAAAGGGAAAAGGGAGAGAGACTTACGGGTTGGAAAGTTAAAACAGTTTTAATAAACCTATAATAATGAAAAAGAGTATAATAATAATATTGGAATAATCAAATATATACAAATATATATACAAAACCAAGATCGAGCTCCCCCGATGTCAGCAACGTCACCACCGGCACTGCAGGGCAGGCTCCGGGAAGGCCCAGGCTGGGCCTAGCGACGGTCGAGAGCTGGATTCAGGGATGCACAGATCAGGATCGGGGGCAGCAGGAAAACAGTCGGAGTCCTCCTTGGACACCGGCCATAGCAGAAAAAGCAAGAGCGAGCAAGAGAAGAAGCGAGACCCTCGTGATCCCCCCGCTTTATACCGAGAATGACGTGTATGGGATGGAATACCCTCGTTGGTCAATTTTGGGTCACCTGCCCTGTCTGCTCCCCCCTGCAGCTGCGACCCCCCCTTCAGCTTTTCACTTGTAAGCAGTGAGGAATCCAGCGGTGACCTTGGTTTCTCTAAGAAAAAAAAGTACAGCAAGAGCCTTACTGCACAACATCCCTACCGGTGCCTCAGCGATAACTACAAACTTCGAGCGTTATCAGTCCTGGAAGCAGACACTGTCTGCAAAAACATGCAGTTAGTTTCAGAAAGTGCAGTTATTTAGAGGAGACTTAGCTGAAAGTAAAAATCACTGAAAGGAAAATCGGCCTGGTTTAGGCCAAACCAGGACAAGTGTGTAACTTAGTTGCCCATTGACCTGGTTTAGAACCCCGGGCAGAACAGGGTGAGTGAGTAAGCATATGTGTAAACAGGCAGAACTGGCAGGATCGGAAGCTGAGACTAACTTTTGAGGGTGAGAAAGTGACAGTTTTTGTTCCCTTTGTCTGATGATGCTTCCTGCTTTTCAACGCATGGATGGAAGATACATGGCAGTGTAAGATGATGGTGAGTTATCTTTCTTGAGAGCTTGAAGTTGGGAGTTTGAACTGAATTGGCCACACAAGAGAAATTAATTAAAGTTTTTCCATGTCCTGCATGACTTTGCTAAACAGTAAGCTGTTTTAAGTAGAGGGTGTTATTTCCTCCTCTGGTTGTATTTTGAAGCAGAGAAAATGTCCTCACACTGTGTGCCTGGCTTGCTCTGATAGACTAACTTGTGAGATAAGCCCCTCTGGGAGGTAGGGAGATGTTTAGTTTACAGGCTCCATTGGTACTTAGAAACGGTGGCAGCCAGTCCTTGGTTTTGCCAACAGCAGGATGCTTTTGAGTAAGTCAGAAGCAAAATCCTAAACAGGTAGGGAACATGAATGTCAAAAACTGAGGAAGTACAGATTTTGCTCAGTAGAAATACAGAGCAGCAGAGCACAGATGTAAAGTCTTTGTAGTTGTGGAGTTGGGCCTAAATTCCAAGCCGTTCTTTCTTCTCTTGTTCATGTGAGGAGAACACGTCTCACAGCCATCCATGAAAGCCCCACTGAGGATGATTGGTGAAATTCCCACAAAGAACAGTGGAGTACACGTCAGTAGCCTGAGTCAAAGCCACAGTTCACAGCCCTAATTTCCAGGTAGGAAGTATGTTCTCATTGCATACCTAATAGACAAGCTTTTGTAATAGCATGTACATTGCTCTGTCATCTTCTGCCTCAGCTTCAGGAGTCCACAAATTCAAATTCACAATAGACTATTGCTGTACTGTCAAGACTGACAGGTAAGGGACTCTGGAAGCTTTAATACAGTGCCAAAAAGATACATTAAAGATAGTAATTAACAAAATGGCTGTCTCCAAAGTAAATGTCCAGAAATTCCTTACATTATCTTTGGTTCTGTTAAGCAGGAATAAATAAGTAGGAGATGTACAAAAACAGTGGCAGTTTGTTGTTGCTTCTATCGTGTATAGTAATGACATTGAGGATTCAGTTAATTTTTCATGTGTTTTTTTTGGATCCTGATTGATATCTATTGAATACCTTTTAAGGCCTAGAAAGGCTTTTATGATATGAAAAGACAGACTTTGACTTAACAGCATCCTAACTAAAATCAATGCGTGTACATTTGACTCGGCATGTCCCATTGTTGTTAACTTTTATGAAATAAACCTGCTATGATCAGAGTGGCTTAATCAGCTGGAGCAAAGTTTTATGGCAGAGAAACCAAGAATGTTCTGGGTCGATTCTGGTTTTCACACTGCTATCTTTTTGGATTGTAACAGCACAAGAGTATTTGTAATAAGAGGGAATAGTTACACAGCGCTGCACATTTTCAGAGTGCTGCATGCCCGCTAGCTAATCAGGCACACTATCACCCCCACGAGGGAGGAAGTAATTAATTATTGTTATCCCCGTGATCATAGGTGGGGAAGTGGAGACAAAGGTTGTGTCTAAGTTAGCAAATAGTGTGAACGGGAGAGTGGGTCTGTGGGGCAAAAGAGTAGGTGCTGAGAACCTGATGTCCATGTTCCAGGGTTTGGGGTTTTTTTTTTTTGCACTATAAACCAGGTCTAGTCTGATCCCAGGGACTAAATGCCTGGTTGTGACTAGAATGCATTAGGTGTGGTCCTTAACTTGCATTTTAGTGGTTTCATTGTAAAGGAATCCAGCTTCTCACTTGGAGACATTTTGATGATAATGAAGGAGAGCACAGTGAGCAAGGGAGATGAGAAGGTTTGTTTCGAAAGTGTTCTCCTGAACCTAGCTTGAAGACTAGTGTATGTCCACCCAGAGGGATACTCTGGCGAGTGGTTTCAGATGGGAGTTTTACCATGCCTACAGGTTTGTTGTTTAGTCTGGAGAAAAGGAGGCTGAGGGGGAGACCTTACCGCTCTTTATGACTACCTGAAAGGAGGTTGTAGCGGGGTGGGTGTCAGTCTGTTTTCCTAAGTAACAGGTGATAGGATGAGAGAAATGGCCTCAAGTTGCACCAGGGGAGGTTTAGATTGGATATCAGGAAAAAATTCTTCACCAAAAGAGCTGTGAAACATTGGAACAGGCTGCCCAAGCGAAGTGGTTGAATCACTATCCCTGGAGGTATTGAAAAGACGTGTAGATGTGGTGCTTAAGGATGTAGTTTAGTGGTGGACTTGGCAGTGCTGGGTTAAGGGTTGGGCTCAATGATCTTAAAGGTATTTTCCAACCTAAATGATTCTATGATTTTCAGAGCTGCTAAGCACAGCTGAACTGGAAAAAGGCTTACGTTTGCAGGCATTTCCAAATAACTTTTTATATACTTGGAACAAAAGCTTGGCCCTGGTGGTTGGCCACTGCTTTGCACAAAAGTGGTGGAACTGGCATTTCACCTCAGGAATTTTCCCTCCCTGTTAGTGCTGAGAGATAATGAGATATTAATCCTTTGAAATAAGTTGATTTAGGTTTAGAAACATCTTTTAATTAAGTCTGATTTTCCTGAAGAACATGAGCTACTTACTCTCTTTGTATATCAGTGCCACTAGTAATTTAAACTCACTAGTCCATTACGTGAAAAAACATGGACTATATTGTCCTCTTTATGGTATTTTTATTTTAAATTATCTGAACTATTAATGATATTTCACTTGTCCTTTGCTTCGTTTTCCATGTTGGACCCTGCAGAAAGTTTGTATTGCAACATAATTAATTGATTAGAGAAGTGCTTATTCTTTGGTTAGGTATTGTCAAAACTCTTTGGTTATTATTTGTCTTTGTTAACCTCTAAATTACCAGTCGTCTTTGATTGATTTGACTTTTTCTTTCAGTTAATGGTTACAGCTACTGTCAATTCACATCGATGTTCTTCAATGGAAGCATCAGAAGAACAGGAGATAATGATAATAAATGTTTCTGATCTTAAAAATAAGGAATGGAGCTGGGAAAAATACAAACAACTTTTCAGGCTGTCCTTTTGTCAGGAAGAAATGAAAGATAGCTCTTCTTCTGCCTCTCTTTGCATGTGCAGGTATATTCATACAGCCTTTAAAATAACTTTGACCTACCCGGTATCTGTAACTGCACAACAGTATTGTTAGAATGAGAGGTTTGATGCTGGCTTTCCCATGTGTCAGATCTATGTCTACCAACGTGATCCTGACTTGAATTTTTTCATGCTGAAAGTGAGCCAGATGTCTTTAAGTTGATGTGCAATTATCTTTTACACATTTCTCAGAAGGTTTTTGGCCACCAGTAAAAGTGGAAAAGAAAACTTTAATTTAATAAAGAGATGGGAAGCTTTTAATCGGCTCATTGATAGAGTACATTTAAAGTGTTGGAGAAGTAAGTCTCAGAAATTATTGTACACTAACTAGCAGGAAAAAATGAATCTTACTCAATCAGTTGAGTTTGTAAGTGAGCAAGCTATTACACTGTAACGCTACAGGAGCCAAATACTACCCTAGTTGTGATCGTATGTGATAGTGAAGGCAAAAAGCTCCACACCTTATCTAGGCTGTAGTTTACCAGCATAGTTTTTGTGGTGTTCTTGGTAAGAAGAAAAATAGTTGTTTAAGTAAGATGAAGATGAGAAAGCAAAACGTGTAAGAACTCTTGAGACGGGATTGGACTTGAAGCTAGATAGTCTGCTAGCTGAATTGCCAGGACATGGAAATATAAAAGATTAACTTCATTGTCCAACTGCACAGACAAAGAGAATCACAGACTGTCTCTCATGGCCTCGCAGAAAATTAATAAATATTTCATACATTTTATTAGAAAGATGATCAGTTCAAGTATATACATAAAAAGATGCATCTATGCATGTAGCATTATGTTAACAATCATTCCTTGCAAAAGCCAAGGCAACGTTTTTGTTTAATAACAATCTGTTTTGTGATTGTACAGTCTCAAGTCAAATCGTGTGTGCAGTATTGCTGGTAGGATGCAGGTGAACCAACTGCCCCACACCAGCAGTTGACATAAAGGAATTGCCTCTTTGCCCCTAGGAGGTCATGTTGGTGGTTTAGTAGCTGTCAGTAATGAACTGCTATTGAGGTATGAAAATACCCAGTGCTACAGGTGCTTCAGACAGGATCTCTGTGATTTGACAGAAAAATGAGCCCATTCCAGCGTATCACTGTGCTATGTACTTAGGTTCATTGGTGTGAGGTTCTAATGAGATGCCAGCTGGGATAGTTAAACCATTTGATCTTCTGCAGAGCACTGTGTTGGTGGGTTTTAAAACACTTTACACAAGGTTATTTATTGCATAAAATAGTGCAATAAATGAAGGCAGGAGATTGAAACAGAGGTTATATTTGCCAAAATCTACTTAGCAGGTCAAAAAAGGTGCCAGAAGTAGAACATATTATCTGGATCCCAGTCTATTTCCTTTTCCAGTGAGCCTTTGTGGTTCACAAATCAAAGAAAGTAATTTATGGCTAGTTAGTGAATTGCAGGCTTGGTGCTTCATCCTAGCTCCCAAGTTGCACAATCCCTGGCTACAGCAAAGCTCAAGGGCATCTCATTCCCCATGCCATCTAGATGGCATTTCCGAGCATGAGAGACACATTACTGTTTAGCAGTCCACAAGCAAAAGTTTAGGAAGTTGTCCCTTCGGCTTGCTTCAACCTGTAGAGCTTCAGCAGCAATCAGTGTTTGTACTCTTCTGTTATGCTTATTCAGAATATGAGTGCATTTCAGCCAGTGGTATGAGTCAACGCAGGACTGTGTCTGTAAAAGGCCCTTGAGTGAGGGCCAGTGCCACAAAGAACCTCATATTTTCTCATTGGTAATTCATAATAGTTCTGCCTGTAATAGCCCAAAGCGAGCATAGCTTAGGACAGTTCAGTGTGTGCTGAATATGATTTTGTCCTTTTCAAACTGTAGGTACTTCAACACGTTAGGGCATATTAATTTGGACTTTTGCAGAGACAGTCCAGGAATAATCAGTGGGCCAGTTAATTGCCGTGCAAGTGGTTGCAGCCTGTGAATGTTCTTTCAGGGCCCACTCACATGTACAAGTATTTTACACACATACTGTAGTCACAGTGCACATGCTTAATAATGCCAGTGCTTTTTGGGAGTGCCAGGCTTACCGCATGCATGCCAGCAGTGTGGTTGCATTGTGGTTGTGGAGAAAGCCCAGTGATTTTATAAATGTGTCAGGCAGGTGGGCTGTATACAGACTCAGTAAATGACAGCCTCTGGAAAGTTCTGCTTTTACTGCTTGTTTGCCGTAGGTCCTTCCCTGCAGCAGGGAAACATCATGGCCAGCAACCCTGTATCACCAGATAGTAGATGGCCTTCCAACATGAAATTCGTCTTCTCTTCATCTACAGAAATAGGGATGATTGCATTTCAGTCTTGCTAATACAGGAAATACCTGTGCAAGGGAAGAGAAGAATCTAAGACACATATCTTCTATGATGATTCTATGATGGTGATGATCTTAGGCTTTAGACCACAGTATTTAGGACTATAAAAATGTGGAACTTTTTTCAAATTTCACGTACCTTCCAGAGTTAATCAAATGCTAGATTGCCTGCAGTCATCTATCGTTCAAGAGACAACGTGTTTGTGTAATGGGAAGCTAGTATACAGTATAAAGTATAAATCGCTGTATCTGCACTTGTTTTGTCCCAGGGTGTTGTCACAGCATCTGTGTTTTACTGAAGACAGCTAATGCACCTTCTAGTGGAGGTTGTATGGTCAAAAGGGAGTATGTATGGTTGTGGAGTGCCAAGAAGCAGAGTTTTAAATAAAAACAAATGGCACTGTGTGGAGATGTAGTTTGAATGGAGTGGCTTATCTGTCCGGAGACTATTCTTGATACTGACTTCTGTTTTTAAGAAATCATAAAGATGCAAAGCAACAATGTAGGTAACATTTTATTAACTGTGGTTTGAAACAGGTAGCTCATATAGAAGAATGTTGTCTGGATTTTTTTTTTTTTTTAAATCTCAGTAAAATCTTGCATGCGTGTGAGAGTTGTAGGGAAAAATGAGAAAAACAGCCTTGAAGTTGGTTTTCATTGGCACTTGCTTATTGGTTAAGTGCCAGTAGTCTTTAAAAGTAATACAGGAAGATGTCATTGATACCTGTTCTTTTTGGTTGTTTAGAAATAGATAAACAGTTTTCTGTAGTGAAAATTAACAACAACAACATAAACACATTGGTGAGGAACTGTTCTGGGGACTGGTAAATCACAGACAACAGGTGTACCCACATTGGACTTAAACGTGTTCTCATTCAGGTAAATGTATGTTTCACCTCTGCATTGAGAAGGAATGGGATCATGACCTGTACACCTAGTTTTGTGATGTAACGAAATACCTTGCAAAGAATTGTTTCTCAAATAGAAGTTAAAAAGCATTAGAACAGGTTAATAATAAACTCATAACAATAGAGCTACACTAGAGTAAATGTAGGAAATTAGTGGAAAATTAAGTGTTCGGCTGCTTTAATTTCATAGTTTAGTTTAAAAATACAGTGGTTACTAGAAAATTATAGAGTGAACTCTTTAAATAAATTTGTCTTCGTTTGTTAGTATGCTATAGCATAGAAGAAGTAACTTTTTAGGACAGTGTTTAACATGCTTAATCTTATTAACTACTGCATCCAGCAAGACTTAACTGAAATAAAAGAGGACTAATTATTTTGATAAAGCTTGACATTTGCACATAACTGAAGCTACTTGTGCAAAAACAGCTGTGGAGCAGCTGATGTGTGGTAACTGCTCACGCTGCGGTAACTTTGTTCTTAGACTCCTCTCTCCCATGTTAAAAACTATATAAGTACTTGGGTTACTAAGTGATAGGCAGATAATTTTTGAAAGCATCTGATGCTCCTTATTCCTTATTTTTCAAGAATGCCTCTCAAATGATTAAAATACACATTGCAGTATACTCTATGTCTGCTCTCAGTTTTTTACCCTCATGCATATTAATAAGGCCATGGTTTGCAGTAATCTGTTGGGATTACTTAAAGAGTAAGGATGGCAGAATAAAATCCTTAATAAGGATCACAGAAAAAAGGGTTTTATGATTAACCTTTCCTGAGGTCATTATCACTTTCTTTAATTTATTTTTCCAAGCTGTTCTGTAACTTAATTTTTTTGAAGTGCGACTATGTCTTGTCTTTACTACTGGTATCAGTGGAATCAGTATAGGAGGAGATAACAATTATGAACTTGTGGGGAGTTTTTTTCTTTCTTTTTTTTTTTTTAGTTCCTGAAAATGACCTGAATATACCTTCATCTGCTGAGCTGCAACAAGGTTTACAGTTTATTGTAGTTCTGGTAGTGGCACTTTAGTATTTTGACCCTAAGCTGCACAGTGTAAAAATCCATATTTTTATGCAAATACAGTGTGAATTTTCTCTTTTTTTCTCTTGCAAACTCAGATTGCAGAAATAACTTAGTGCTCAAGGCTCAGAAATTTATCTTTTCAGGATTTTCGCATTCTGTTTCTTGTTACAAGTGTAGGAAACTCTCTTTTTTTTTTCTGACTTTCCAAGTTATTTTGTTGGGGGAAAAAAAAAACACTTGGCAGGTTGAAGTAAAACTATGATAACTGACAAAAGTGCTAGTCCCTGAAAACTTGTGCAGAAGCCTTTAAAATGTGGTTTTTCTTTATCTTTAAAAAATAGATGAAACTTTTTGAAGTGCAGAAGCCTGTGAAGGTGACACGAGAAAATTGGATCGTCAGATTTTAAAGCTGATCTCAGATGACAATAAAAAAGGATTGATATTTATCTGAATAGAAACATTCATTTTCAATTTTCTATCAGGGAATAACACAGGGCATCTGGGATTCACTCATCTGTTGTCTTCTTTTAACACATTTCTACACTTTTATTGTTTGTCTGCCACAGTGAGAAAGTAGTCTTTAACTGCGTGGTTCAGTCAATTAAGTTTCTTTACCAGAGTTGACAAACCTACTGTTGTTTACTAGATAACATTTTTCCTGAACAGCTACAAATTGAAGACCATCCCCAAAACACTTCAGTTGTCTTTTATGGGACTGTTCCCATGCACCACAGATTAGAGGACCAGCCTCTGTCCTCTGGCCATAAGTGTCAGAATGCTTACACATTTTTGTAGATCTTGAAAGAGAAAATCAACTGCAGCTTCTTCATGGCAAACATTTTTCAGGAGGTAACTGCTAATTAGTGTGAGGTGTTGATTATAGTGGATGTGCATGCATGATGCAGCAGCTTCTGTATACTTACCTGGGAGGCTGCAGTGATTAATTTTTTACGAATGCATAAAGGCTTCCGGCGGTGTTGCGGTCTCTAGGGCAATAGTGTTGGAGCAGCTGGACTTTTTCTTCTATTTGTTCTATGACAGATGAGACAGCTGGGGTCAGCAAAGTGACCCAAAAACTGGCAGCTGACCAGAGGAAAAAGGAGGATAGTTCAAAACTACCTGGCTATCACATAATATCACATTGGCTGGATGGTCACACTCAAAGAGTTACGGTCAATGGCTCGATGTCCAAGTGGACACCAGTGACGAGTGGCGTTCCTCAGGGGTCAGTATTGGGACCGGTCCTGTTTAACATCTTTGTCGACAACATGGACAGTGGGATTGAGTGCGCACTCAGCAAGTTTGCCAATGACACCAAGCTGTGTGGTGTGCTCAACACACTGGAGTGAAGGGATGCCATCCAGAGGGACGTTGACAAGCTTGAGAGCTGGGCCTGTGCAAACTGCATGAAGTTCAACAAGGCCAAGTGCAAGGTCCTGCATGTGGGTCGGGGCAATCCCAAGCACAAATACAGGCTGGGTGGAGAATGGATTGAGAGCAGCCCTGACGAGAAGGACTTGGGGGTGGCGGTTGATGAGAAGCTCAACATGAGCCGGCAATGTGCGCTTGCAGCCCAGAAGGCCAACCGTATCCTGGGCTACGTTAAGAGCTGCATGGCCAGCAGGTCGAGGGAGGTGATTCTGCCCCTTTACTCCACTCTCGTGAGACCCCTTCTGGAGTACTGCGTTCAGCTCTGGGGCCCCCAACATAAGAAGGACATGGAGCTGTTGGAATGAGTCCAGAGGAGGGCCACGAAGATGATCAGAGGGCTGGAGCACCTCTCCTATGAAGACAGGCTGAGAGAGTTGGGGTTCTTCAGCCTGGAGAAGAGAAGGCTCTGGGGAGACCTCACAGCAGCCTTCCAGTACCTGAAGGAGGTCTACAAGAAAGCGGGAGAGGGGCTTTTTACAAGGACAAGTAGTGACACAATGAGGGGGGAATGGTTTTAATCTGAGAGAGGGTAGATTTAGATTAGATATTAGGAAGAAATTCTTTACTGTGAGGGTAGTGAGATGCTGGAACAGGTTACCCAGAGAAGTTGTGGATGCCCCCTCCCTGGCAGTGTTCAAGGCCAGATTGGGTGAGGCTTTGAGCAACATGGTCTAGTGGAAAGGTGTCCCTGCCTGTGGCAGGAGGGTTGGAACTAGATGATCTTTAAGGTCCCTTCCAACCGAAACCATTCTGTGATTCTATGATAATCTTCTGCTTCCCAATCCCTCTTGAAAACGAAAATGTTGCGAAGCATGGAATAGGGTTGGTGACTGCTGCTGGTGAGAGTGGCATCCTGGTACTTTTTCAATTTCCTCTAGCTCTTTGGTGTGACGGCAGCCAAATGGCTCCATGTTGCCTGTGCGTGAAGGCTTGGGAGAGAGAGCTTAACACGCTCCAGAGATAAATTCTGCACCGTGAGCTTCATAGGGAAGTGTCTTTCCTGCTTCTGGTCCATGAGTGGAAAAGGGGCTCCTTCCTCATACTCCTTTGTCAAGGGCCAAGCTGTGCCTGTGCTGGGGGGGAGCTGGCTGGCAGCTGGCACCATGGTGTCAGGCGGAGGTGGTTTCTTCTACACACGGTTCTCCTCTCCTGGCTTGCATGGTGCAGAGACCTGCAGGGAGAGGTTGGACAGCTGCTGGACAGCTGCTGGTGAGTTTGGGAGAAGTCCTGTCTGAAGAGTGTGCGCAGTCACTGGCGGCAACACCTCTGTCTTTGCTGGTGATTTTGCAAATTCCGCAGAATGATATGGAAAGCTGTATGGAGGGGTCAGTTGGTCAGAAATTGTGAAGTTAGTGGAGGAAACAGTGTTTGTCTCAATACTTTTCCTTGTGTTGAAAAATGTTAGCATTTTCAGTGTTTGTACTCTTCATAAAATGATCTTTTATTATACAAGATTGAAGGCCTTTAGGGCAGTAGTGGTGTTATGATGGTTTTTTTATACACCTAAAAGTTCTAGGCTATTTTTTAATCATTGTAAGCTATAATCTGTAATTCTTTCCTCCCTCTCTCCCTTCTAGGGCAAGCCTGAGAAGAAAACATTTTTAATAACTTCCATTGCATTTCCCAGACTTTTTCATGATACATTTTCAGACAGTCCAATCCTATATAAAAGGGAAATAGAGACTACAGTTTATCAAAAAAAAAAGTCTTTTAATTTTTAACTTGAAAATTGAGGGATTTTCAGATCAGATGTTTCCCCCGCATGTTCACACACAGGGGCCTCCTTACAGTTGGAGGCCTGGTGTAGCTCTAAATAAGCTATTTTTTTTCTTTGTTACAGTGTTTTTTCTGCAAGGATATAAAAAGAGCGATGCAAAAGTAGGAGTAAATATGGAGGTACCAAATATAATCACCTTTCAGCATCGTGCCATTGTGGTTGTTGGAAGTAAATCCTTGTTTTAGCTTTGGATGGTTAACTCTGTGGTTTGTGCTGACAGCTGGATGTGTGCTTGGTTGTTCAGTTGGGTTTTTTTAGCTGAACTGAAATTATAATACAAAAAATTTAGAAAGAATGTTGACTTGTGTGGATAACACTTTAATAGTGTAAAACATAAACTAAAAATTTGGACTGGAACACTTTTCATTTGGCTATTGTGCAAGGGAATGACGTGTAAAATCAATGTTTACTTCCTGGAAGTAAAAGTTTCCTTTAGAAAGAAAAGACTAACAGAAACTAGAAGTCCTTGCCCCCACCACCTCGCCCCTGTGTGAGCTGCAGTTGCGTTACAGTTCTTTGCCCTGACAGTTAAATTTGTGTTGTATTTTTGTCTACAGAATCAGAATAGGAAGAGATTCTCAGCGTAAGCACGTTCTTGAATAGCTTGCTCCATAGCACTGAAAATGACTAGAAATATATTCAATGTAATCTCTGTGAAACTAGATGCAAGTACAACTAGTGAAAAACTGAATTATGCACATGCTTGTAAAACAAAAACCTAGCATCACAGAAGACTTAATTACTCATGGACTGAAGTGAATTTAGAACTTTCTCTCGGATGTGGAGGTAAACCAGGATTTATAACGCCAATAGCCTACTTATATGCCAATGAACAGCATGTGGACTTTCATTAAACAGGAAGCCACATGTCATTTCAGGAGAGGTCAGAGCTATGAAGAGACTCTAGGAGAGAAAGGAGGTGGCTTTTTCTAAGGTACATAGCCACATCTCAGTAGTACATGTTATTGGCTAGAGTTGATTTTGTTTGAGTAACTCAAAAAGTATCTAATTCTTGCATTTCTTAATATTTTGTCTAATACTGTAAACAGAACTTTTAGGTGTATAAAATCCAGCAAACAGATACTTTGAGAGGCAGCAGGGCACATTGCTTATTCACAATTACCATTTTGTTCTGATTGATACCATCTTATGTTTTTTATTACCTTTATTAAACAAAAAAACAGTTATTCATTGACCTAGCCATTCTTGGTTGATATTTTGTGTGTGTGCATAAAGTAAATAAAAATGCAAAAAAATTCTAAAAACTTTCAGAGAAGGTAATAATCTGGTATATACAAGGTTACATAATCAGGTCTAAATAAATATGTACCTTCAGTCTATAACAAGGTAATTATAAAGAGGGTCAGCAATTTCTCTTGAAGAGAACACAGGAGTCCTGGAGCCGTCAGTGTTGACTTGTCTGAGATGGAGCAGGAAACCGTTTTCCTTTGAGCTGCTGAGGTAGCTCAGCAGAGCAGGTGAGTGCTGTGGGAGCTGGGCTCAAGCTGATCGGCCTGAAGGGGCATAAGTGGTATGTGCTGGCCATGCAGCAGCATGGTGCTCCACCGTCCTGCCTCCTGATGGCTTCCGTGCTGGAGAAGCAGAACATTAAAAGGTTACTCTATTCAGCCACAGGAAAGCGATGCTTTAAGTGGCGTAGCGTGCTAGTATACTGTGCTGTTAGAAATGCAGATGCAAAATGATGTGACTGGATGCTTTGACCAGTAAAATCTACCCGCTTGCCCCTTATATCCACTCATAGCGTGTTCTTAGTGACCCAGTAGTAGCTTTCATCCTTCACTTCCCCCAAGCTTATAATTTTTCAACTTTTCAGTTATTTTCATGAGCAAATGCTGCATCTGAAAAGAACGTTGCATTTCTGTAATTGTGTACTTAGCATTAAAATACCTATATGGTATAGTGCATAAGGCTAGCAAGGATGTCCTCGCAGAACGTAGCTATTCAATTTACTTTCTATTTTTTTTTCTTAATAAAAACCAGGAATTTTTTTTGAGGAGAATCTAATTATAGTTTTTTTAATTATAAAATTGTTCTTTGGTAATATTACCCTTGACCTGATTTCTTAAACTTGGAGAGTGCCAGTGGTGTATTTGTGTCTGTAGAGTCTTCATCACTCTGTATGTGTGCATGCACATGAAAGTATGCACATAGGTATATTTACATTAAAATAAGCAAGGAACATGATTAAAACAAATTTGTTCAATCTTTCTTTTATTAGTATTATTCAAATCTTGCTAGATTTGAAATGGTTGATATTAGATGTGGGCTGTCTTCCTGAGATGTAATAAAACAGCAGTTGTGTCACTCCTGTCCGGCTAACAAGCTGGCCGGCTGTGGTCCCCTCTCCTTGCAGGGGGAAAAGGCATGCAGATGGGCTAGCTTCATTTTGGAGAAGCTGCTTAATTAGCGTACGTCTTGTTGCAGTGGCTGAGAAGACATAAATTGCAAAAAGACGGCAAAAAATAAATAGCTAGTGACTGTCTCCGGGGGAAGTAGCAGTTAAAAAGCAGTCTCAAGTTAAGGATGATCTGACATAAGCTGCAGGAAATGTGCCACAATATCTGGAACTGCGCTTCCCTCTGGGTGCATTTATCACCCTCTCGGCCTCAGAGCCGGCCTGGGTTTCACTCTGTGTGTGTGTATGTGCTGAGAAACACAGAAAGCTGTGAGCCACACTGTAAATGTAGGAACAAGGGAAACACAAATCCAGCACTTGAACCTCTCAGATTATTTGATGGGTGAAAAATAAAAATGGAGAAATGTGTTTTTAGTGTATTGCTGCTGTACCAGAGCTCCTTATCATGGGCTGTCAGCTCTGCTGGTGTCCTGGGGGAGAAGGGATGAAGGAGAACTGCTTGTTGTAAGGGTCAGGTCTTTTGGGGACAGAGCCACTCTCAGCGTTGCTTAATATCCTCTGAGAAACTTTCACTCTGAAGGCAGATGTCAGAGGGAGCAGCCCTGGGCTGTGCGGAGCCCAGCATGGCCGTAGGGCGAAGGCCAGGCAGGAGGAGCCCTGCGCCTGAAGGGGAAGGGGAAAGGGCTTCCCAGGCCTTCTCGTGGCTGCAGATTTGGAAGCACGTTGGTATCTGTGTTGGCCTTGCCCTCCCACTCCCCAGCTCACCTCCATTTTGCTGCCCCGGTGGCAGTTATGTTTGCTGAAGCTCGCTGCTCTGTCCTGTTTTCCAGTAGGATGTTTCTTCTTTGTTCCTTACAAAATGCCTAAACCACCACCCCTCTTCCATCAGGTTCAGTGCTGTGGTCAGCTGTGCTGACACTGAGGCCAGCCCCAGACGCAGAAGGTGGGGCGGTGGTGCCTGGGAGCGAGATGGGTGCTTGGTCAAGGAGTGGGTGTGAGTGGGCCTGGAACTGAGTGGGTGTGGGTTTAGGTCGCCACCATTTCTTCAGTCTCCCTGGGGAAGCAGGGGGAGTGTGGAGGCATCCCCTTCACACTGGCCTGAGGGAAAAAACAGAGACAAAAATATTTACTGTAAGACTTCATGTTTAGCTTACACGTTAAGACAGTATTGCCTTTATGGTGCTCTCAAGATGTGTTTTCTGTGGAAACCAGGGAAGATACACAATGTGTAATACACATGGTAAGGTACATTATTTTAAAAATCATGCATTATCCCAGCAGATTCCTCACTGCACTTTGTGCTTGTTTGTTTGTAGTTGGACTGACGCAGAAATTACTTCATCGTTTCAGTGCTAGGGGTATATTTAAGACTTGAAAGCATCCTTCTGTCTCTGGTCTAGTGCTGACTGAGTGAATGGACCAGGGAAACTGTCCGACAGGTATCTGCATACCAACATTTGATATATAGTCCCTTTAAGTTTCTAATGTAAGGTTGATAATGATACTAGTAAGCTGACTCTTACCTAATTACGTGTTCAGAAATAGCTGTCATGTTATCTTATTAGTAGAATAAAGACAATGTAGAGCGCTCTGAAGCACGAACAATAAAAAAGCAAGAGCAGAAGAGCTGAGGGGACAGCTTGAGTGTCTTCCTCAGGAGTACATAACCTAACACAGTGAGACCTGAGGTATCTTCGTGGAAAAAATATTTTTAACTCTTTATCTACTGGAAGAACCAGCACGATCTGCTTTTCTTTTTCATTTTTTAAATCATCTAAATCCATATGAAAGTGTTCTTTCTTTGGCATGAATGAAGGACATATAAGAAGGTTGAAAACCAAAGGGATTTTTTTGTTAATTCGTTTGTTTTTTTTCCCCAGAAGGAGTCCTCCATGGTATCTAGGCTAAAGCCCAGAATTTGAGTGAATATCTTTTCTGGAAGCAGTGGCCACACATTTTTGAGGAAAAAATGTACCAAAACGCTAAGAAGCACTTGCTGTTCTTAGTCTTTAATGTAAGATGGTGATATTTAGTAATATCAGAAATGCTGCTTGACATAAATGTTGCATCATAACAAAAGTGTTACTATTCCTATGACTTCTGTTTTCAGTAAAGGTATGTTTATACTAGTTTTGGTATAGCAAAACAATTAATTTTGAAGTATTTTCACGTTCTGAGGAACAAAAGGCTCTACTGTATCCTTTCAGCTCATGGATGGAGCTCTTTTGTATGAGTTGTAGGTCAAAAGTTTGTCAGGCTCTCAAAATAGAGCTCGCAAACATAAAATAGGCTAAATATTATTAAAAAGAACAACCTTTGGAAAGTGTGTAAGTGTGTTTTCATGCTTTTGCACTTTGCTGTTAACATATTGTTAAAAATTAACAAATTACATAACATACTGTTTTTTATCGGCATTTCTGATGGACACAGGCGCATCAGGTATAGTCTCTAGGTATTACACTACTTCATTAAAACATAAATTAGAAAATAGATGGCAAAAATTCTGAATACACCTCATGAAAACAACATGCAAAGTATAAGGCTTTGCGTGCGTGGTAAATACAGCTGTTGTTTTGTAGATGTGTTCTTGTACGTGAGAATTATGTTTAATAATAGAAAATGTCATGACATCCAGATTCTCCTTTTCCAGTTATAATCATGGCAGTTTCATTCGGGTGGAAGAATGTTAGCCCGTGGAGAAGGGAGAGGGAAATCAAGAAAAAACTCTGTTGCTGTGTCTTAGACATGAAGATCACTTTTCAAAAAAATACCTACATCTTTAAAAATAGTAAGGGTATCTTATTGCCTCCCATGGTAAAAATAAAGGAAAAATATTATGATTTTGAATGTTAACAGTATTTGTCCTTGCTGTTGATTAACCAAAGAAAAGTGGTTTATACTGTCCCTGAAATGGTGTCTCTCGGAGTTGCTAGGCATAGGAATTATGTCTGTCTGTTCATAATCCCTCTGAGTAACAGAAAAGGAAAGAGACTTGAAAGGAATTTAAACAATGAACTTCCTCATATGAAGTACTGAAAGCCTTCTGAAATATCACTGGAAGAGTAGATGCTATTATTTCATTTTACAAATGTATGTAATAGAAAATGCAACACTATTAAAATATGTAATCACAGATTTTTATAATACATTGATAAAATCTAAATTATTTACCATCAAACCATCCTGATGTTTTTCATAACACTGTTTTGTAATAAGCCTTAAGTCAGGTACATGGTGATTTCTTTCTCTGCACCCCCCCCCCACCTCATTAAGAAAATCTTGAGATACTGAGTATTAACCAACTTTTAAACTTTTTTTTTTTTTTAAAACGTGGTTGCAGTTTTTCCGAACTTTATTTTAAAACCTTTTATTAGATAGGCTTGCTTAATGGCAAGAGTACTTCCTTTTCTCCTACGTTTTATATAACCGTCTTCCTTAATAAAGTTAGCTCTAACTCAAGCCTTATCCTGCAATGTGTGTAAGGTCTACTTAGGTCTCATACTGAAATTCAGCTCCTGGAGACCTGCAGGACATGTAGAATTATATGGTCCGTGGCAGCCTCCAGCATTTTCAGTCCAATTTACGTGCAGAGGTGAAGGACCATAGGTGGAATATAAAAGAAAGTTAAGAGGTTTAACCCCAATCCCAGTCTTTATCCGAATAGTAGTTAAATTAGTTTTCACAGGAAATCAGGTGGTGGTCAGCATATTACTACCATTTTCTATTAATAAATAGCTTACAAAAAACGTACATGTTGGCTTGCAGGTAGTTGTGTGATACTCATCTCCTCAAAGAAGATACATACGAAAATAATGAGATAAAAGGTTGGGTGAAGAGGATATTGGTTTATCTACCTGGATTTTTGTATCAGGCTTGTCACATGGGTGAAAACCAAGCACCTTTGGGAACAGTGATGAACTCTAACATGTTTATGCATTGGAGTCTGCTTAAGTGAATCTGCTTTCCAGTGCTATATGCTGCCCTCAGATGTGGGTCTAAAAACCCATTTGAAATTAATTACCCACAAGTTTCTAAAGACAGATTTGGCTTTTGTGCAAGGAAGGTAAGAATTTGCATTGTACCAGCTTTCACTAATGCTGATGTTAATTTCTGGTTTTGTTCATACTTTTTCCGTGGAAGAACAGCATGCACAGACTGATTTTCAACAGTTTGCTGTCAGATAGAGTTGTGAGTAGCATAAAGGAAATATTTTTGAGGGTGAGACTTCATTTGTGGCACTTTTTCTGCATGTATGAGCTCTTTAGGCAGAATTTGTTGAAGTTGGTCCAAACCATATAAAGTGGAAAAGTAAGCACAGACTGTAAAGAATTGTTCCTCTTCAGGGAGTCCCTAGTTTTTCAGAGGGAACCTTTCAAGAAGAGGGAGGAGAAGGTCACACAGGGTGGGGTCCTGTCCTCCTCTGAACTCAACTGCAAAGCTCTGTGAAATCTTGAGGAGTTACATTTTCTCTGCGAAGGCAGCAAGTTCATCTCTTCTCTCGCTTTCTTGCCTCTGAGTTATACCCAAACCGTAAGAAGATAGCTCTAGAATTGTGAAAATTACCTTGATTATAGCTTGAAAAGATAAGGAAGTTCTTCTGCTTTGTAGGGTGGAGGGTTGTGGGTTTGTTGGGGTTTTTTTGGGGGGGGAGGGGGGGGCAGGGGGGCGTTTTGTTTAGGGTTTTTTTTTCCAGAATTGAAGGTGGAGAGAGGGAGACACTGACTTCCAGTAATTGGTTGTGCCTGGCTGCGTAGTAGTACAGTGTGGTTTTGATTATCTGGCACAAAGCTATATTTGATTAACAGGATTTCTTGTAAAGGAGTTTGAGAGGTTCTGTTTCAGTAAAAAGCTTGAATTAATATTCATTTAAGAAGCTGCAGAACATCAGCTGAACTTTAAATTTTAATTTTATCTTCCCAATTGTCAACAATTCAGTGTCTTACTTAGGCTTTATTGCAGTAATCACTTGGATTGTTTTAATTGAGTCACTGGTACAATGAAGATGAGTATTAGTTTTATTTCTTTGAGTTTAGTGTCTGCACTAGAGTGACAAGCAAAGTTTATTATCTGCTCAAACACAATCAGATTAATTTTGTAAGAGGATTTCTCTGCTTTAGAAAGCATTCAGACTGTCTGCATAATGGGAGGTTTTCTTTCCCTTTTTTGAGGAGGTGAGGATTCAGCTGTCATAGTCTACTGTGGAGAAGTTCATTAGTACAATATGATATTTATGCATATAATAATCAATGAGAAAAAATATCTTAATGGTGGTTGATACAGTTTTTATAGTCTATAGTAAGGAAAAGATGCAAGAGCTTTAGTAATATTTTGTAATGGATAACATTTGTGTAATTTTTCATAAACATTTAAGATATTCAAGGCTATTCTTGAAACGGTTCATTCTAGACTGGTGTAGATGTTCCACATTACTTATTCAATGTAATTCTCCACTTCCTGAGCTATATTCATAAAATTCTACCTGCCCTTGCGTTGGAAGGAGTTTTTACTTATCTTGCCAGGCTCTTTTTTGTTGTTACATGAGTCATTCATGAAATGATACTTTGTTTTCTTTCATAGAATATTGATAGTCATCTTAACTAAATGTTTATAAATTACTGAAATGATAGAGAGGAGGTAATTTAGTGAATGGCAAAATGATTATATGCTTCCTTTTTTGAAAGCAAGTGGAATATGCAGATGTGGATTGTGAACAAAATAATTAAGAAGATGATTATGTAGTGATTTTAAATTAAAGAGATTCTGTCAATGGAGCAAACACTTGGCAGCAGAACAGCATGTACACCTCTCCCAGGTTTTTTATTGATGGCTCTTAATTCAAACCTATGCTTTGTTAAATCTCAAAAGTCATCACTCGAGTTCTGTCCTAACTTAGCTTTTTGTAGTTACTCTGTTCAGTTTTTAATGTAAATACAAAACCGTATGTTCTTGGTGTAGGAAGAGATGTCAGAAGACTTTAGCCCCTCTTCTGACTTGTTTTGTTGCCTTGCTTGAAACTTCAGATGCTTTCCTGTTCCATAGTCTTTTCCATTAGTCTAACTGAAATGCCATTGAAAATGTTTCCTAACATCAAGTGAGTCTTGTGAGGTATGATCTATTGTTTATTAAGGAGTTTGATAATCACAGAAGGGAGTTACTACAGTACTACTATTCATTTTATGGAAAATACAAATATACCTACTATATTCATTATCAGGGCCCATAATATTTCCTCATAGGAATTCTACTCATGTCTCTGAATGAGTTGTCATTTAAATTCTTTGGTATTATACCTCAGTTTTTATGACCAAGATGAAAATGGTCAATTCCAAAAATTAATTTATAATTGTATAAAATGGTTGGAGATTTAGGTTGGTATTTAAGTATCTTTCAAGAGGTATGATACAGAGGTATGATTACTGCCTGCGTAGGTGCTCGACCACATCAGGTGGACAGAGCCGTTTGCTTGGGAGCCTGCTTGTCTCACTAGCCTCGCCACCTTCTTTTGATGGAGAAGAGATACTCTAGTTCTGCTCCAGAACTTGCGCAGAGGTGTTATGGGGTGAGCTGGGGAGCTTCACCTCCACCTCAAGGCCTTCAACAGTGAGCCTGAAAGCTGCTGTTCCAAGTGGTAGGACAGACTGGCTCCTTTGCTTCAGCTCCTGGGATGATCTCATGCATTCTGTAATACGTTTTGGATATTTTGGCGCTTAAAAAGCCAGGACAGTCCAAGGCTTGAATTCTGCACAGTTTTTGTGTTTTCATGTAGGGCCATACTTGGTTTCAGCAGAAATGTGATCCTGCTGCATTCCACCGCTGGAACAGCAACAAAAGAAACCATATTTTTTTTCTCTATAGCTGAATTAGTAGTAGCAGAGAGGACATAAAACTCTCTTCCAAGTGAAATATAACTTTATAGTTGAAATCAAGTATTTTTCTTCTTGTGCGTCACCTATTACTGTTTTAGCTCTTACTCCTCGTAGGAGTTACTCTACTACTTAATACCTGACAGGTTGATTTCTACACTTTTCTTTAAATCTGTGAGGCAGCGCACTACAGACTGCTTTTGCTGGGTAAATATTTGATGAAACAGTGGGGGTATAGTAACAGTGCAAGTAGAAAAATGTTCGACAGATAGCAGCGTCAGGCTGTGCGCAGTCTGCGGAGGGTGTTGACTCCATTCTGACCCATGAATCTTCACTTTCCAGGTAACTCTGGGCTTCTTTCTGCCACCAAGTTCCAAGCTAAAAGCCAGTCTTCTGTGGACGTGCACACTGTTGATTTAACAATTCTTAGTAAATGTATGTGGGTAGTGGATTGGATGGCTTTTTTTTTTTCTTACATATTAAGAATGTCCTTTTCTATCTAATTTAAACATGAATTTTCAAACAATAAAATACAGCCTTTATTTTTCCTTGCCTTTCCATAGGTCAAACTCGTGAATAAACACAGAGGGTCAGGTGTAGTGTAGCAGCATTTCTTTTCTTAACATATGCCAGTGTGGATTTTGCTTAGAGAATGGCACCTTTGTTGTTTTAGTTTAAAAATAGCCTTGTATTTAGTCACTCAAGATATTATACTTCAGATTTATTTAAGGTACAGTGCAGAGAAATGCAAAAACAAGTACAGGTATGCGTTGCACACCCATGTGAAAGAAAAGTTTGTCGGCCTAAACTTCTAATCTTGAATTATTTTTAAATTAGTCTCCTGTGTCTTCCTTGTCAGCCACCACAGGAGTTTTGAAGCCCTCTGCCAGTAGCTGCATTGTCACCTGTTTAAAATTAACCGTGTTTTAAGTTTTTCTGTAGGTCTCACAGGGCAAAGAATGTTGTGTTTCAACATTTTGTAGTTTCGTTTTTGCAGGATGTGCACCAGGAATAATAGTAATAGTATAATAAATTGTGCATGATATGTATGTTGTGCAAGCACGCGCATAAGGGATTACTGCTGCATTTAAGCAACATGCCTTTCCTTCTGGTTCTGCTCTTGGAGGTGATACTGCTGGGGGCACTTCCAGATCTCCATTTGTAAAATTCTTGATGATGCAGTAATATTTGTTGCTATTACCATTTGAAGAAGAAAAATTTTGGGGAGGTCTTCAGAGATTTGCCAGGTTGTAAGATGCTAAGCTCTTACTTAGAAGTTTTGATAATCTTCTATGCCATGCTTGAATGACAATTAGTTACTGTTTGAGACATTTCTTTAATGCCTTTATGAGACAGTTAATTCTTTTCATTCATCACCTGGGTTGGTTTTTTATGTGGAAGGAAATTTTTAAAATTCAAATGACCAAACATAATGTGTGCTTGAATCAGGAAGTTGTTTTTTTTTTCAGTGACACCATTGACTTCTCTCCGAACTATCACCCAAGGGTTATATTAGGATCATGGGTTTTTTTTTTTTTTTTTGGAAAGTCCCTAGTTTTAACAGATGAGGAGGGAGGGTCATGGTATGGTTATCGTTATGGTTATCGTTATGGTTATCGTTATGGTTATCGTTATGGTTATCGTTATGGTTATCGTTATGGTTATCGTTATGGTTATCGTTATGGTTATCGTTATTGAGATTCAGGTATGTTGTGTGGCCTTCAGCTGTCTTCTGACAGATAAGATATTACTCAGCTGGCTTCAGAGAACTGATCCAAGTCTTGTCTATTTTAAATGTGCAGCAGCAACCAGCAGAAGATTGATCTCAGTATAGTTTTATCCCCCTTTGGTCCATTCTGCTGATCCACTCCGTTGCCATTTCACCTTTGCTCTCTCCTTGTATCAGCTAGAGGTATTCCTGGGATGATGGTGGTGAAAGCAGTGGCTAGCAGAAGCCATAAGGCATTCAGATCCTCTCAGGACATGTAGATTTTTTTTATCCACTTTCAAGTTTTCTTCTTTTCACCAGGTGAAACAGGCCCACTCAAGAGTCCTGTTCAGCCTGTTATCCAGTGTTGGTTTTGTTTGTTATAATGATAGGTAAGATTTTAGGCACGTATTGACAAGTTGTATTTCTTAACTTGCTCTGTAATGGATGAGGCTGCAGAAAGCACCGTTGGTGTTGTATCAGTCAACACCTTGATCTTCGCACAATGCCAATCATGGGATTTTAAAAGCAAAAAAAATATAAAAATAATCAAATCTAGGTTTGACTCAGTGCTGTAACAGTGATAGTTTAATATCCCACTCACCACCAGGAATTATGCTGTAATGATTGCAGCTTTGCTTAACTAACCCTGGTAATTTATTTTGCCAGATTTTTCCCTGTTTCTCTGACAGTAAATAACATTGCTTGTTTTCTTTCCAATTACTTTAGTTTGGGAAGAAGTATCTGAGCTCATCTCTAGTGACATGCTTGTAAATGGTGTTCTATCATTATTAAGCAGTTTTCACATAAACAGGATTTTTACAGAAAGATTTGATGCCACTGTAGAAGAAGCCATACTTGAAATTTTCTTTGTATGCTTTTTCTGTTAGCAACAATATAAAAATATTTACTTTCTGCTCTTGATCATAGCAATCTAAGAGGAACTGTCAATGTGAAGTTTTTGAGTTCTTCTATATTGTGCTGAAAAAGAACGTTTTCACTTCTTAGTAATTTTTGGGCAATCCTGTAAATTTCATTATTATCTGTCATTCATATTATTTTATTCTATTTTTGTGCCTTCTGTGCTGGAAATTTTCCATGATTTCCATTTTTACCAGGATACTTTTCGCACTTTGCCCCTGCGCATGTGACACTCCATGCAGTTAAGAAGGACCAGACATGTTCTCATCGTTGCCGCTGGCTTAACCGGAAAATTATTCTGTGGGCAGGCACGAGAAAGTAGTTTTAAGCATTGACCTGGGGAGGGACAGACTTGAGGAAACTTTGAGATGGCCTTCAAAAAGAGAGAGAGATACCATTTTCATATATGTATAGATAGTTATACATATTTTATATGTGTATACGAATTATATATACAAATACATTATTATATAAAAATACATATTGTGTATATCTTATGTCTTTAGATCTCCAAGTAGAATTTGTTACTCGTCTTAGGCTGACAGTGTCTTAGTACAGTGACACCGAATTACAGAACCACAAAGCTGAATAAGATGCAGACTTAAGTTTTGGATTCTTCTTTGGATTTTAATTTTGTTTTCCTACATACTGTGGTTTTTGTAGACTCACTTTCAGGGCGTAAATAATCCGAAATACTGTCTTCTCTAACATGATGCAGATTGTTTTATCATTGTGTTTATTTGTGTGTGATTATCGTGTATCAATTGCAACCTATGCTCCCAATAAAGAATGAAAAGAATTAGAAGCTCATGTTTTAAAACAGAGTAGGTAATACAAGCATGTTCTTCCAATCCCTATGCTAAATTAGCATTTGGGGATTTTGAAGGAATCTCGTTTCCCATGTAGGGAAGCATCAGGACCAAAACTGGAAGTCACTTTGTATTCCACTGATCCAGAGGTGTTTGGTAGAAATGATTTTTCTTATGCATTGAAGCCGAACGTCTAGTAAAAGAGTTAATTGTGTCAAAAAGGCATCTCGTATACCAATCTGTGCTTTATAAGTTCATGTTGAACAGATTTTTTTACTAAATGTGTGACATATCTTGCAGAAAGCTGGACAATATTACAGAATTACTAAAAAATGTGTGGTGTGGCACTTTATTTTGTATGTAAGGACATGACTCTGTTTCGTAGGTTTCAGAAAAAGAGAAAAACTGTGGTGGTCTTAAGGGTAGCTTAAAGTATTTTTTACTATGTAATAGTTCTGTATTGTCTAGGTTTGTAATTTTGTACACTCTTAAGGAAAGTATGTTTTCTCCCCACTGGTAGATTGCAGCAGTGTAAAGATCTCGCCTCTGATTCTGATGAACTGGAAGACAGGCAGGTATCATTCACCCAGGATGGCCTTTACGACATCTTGTTTCCGCAAAGACCTGTGCCCGGTTGTCATGACTCTGTCAGGTTGTGCAGGGCCAGATCTGCCTGGTGGCTGGGCAGTGCCCGGCAGAGGTGGCCTGCGCATGTGGTGCTGCACTCCTGACCACAGTGCAGGCTGACGATCCCTGTGAAGGCTGAGGGTGGAAGCAGGCTTGGTCTCACTTTTCAGCTTCAGAGCATGTTCTTCTTCATTATAGTAATAACCACTTTTTCCCCAGAGAAAGTAATGTTGGTCAGTGTGTAACATCGTGCTTGATTTTCTGGGAACGTGTGCATACGGAAGAGTTGTGTTATAAGTTTGTTTTATGCATGCAGGAAATGGGACTGAAGGCTTCAAAATGATGCTCATGGTAAAGGCAAAAGATTTTTACGGTGTATGCTATCTCTTCGCTATCCCTAAATGCTTAAGGGTTGCTCCTTTAACCTTACACTGCACTGTTGTGAAACACACTTCTCTGACAGGACACCTAAAACATAATGTAAGGGGCATAAGGCTGCCTTTGTCCTGGGACACAAGTATTGTGATATGAGGCACGAAAGCTTTACAGAAATGATTCAAATAAAACCCAGGCTGAAAGGCTGGAAAGCACAGCGCTGAGCAGTGCACCCTGGTGCATGCATTTTGTTTCCTGCAGGGCGAGTAGCTGGATGAACACAGCGTTTATGTGGCTGTGCAACTGCTCATTCTAAGTTTCAACTCCTCCTCTTAAGCAAACACAGGAATAATGTAGATAAGCTCTTCTAGTCACAGAGGATGAGCTCACTGAATTGGAGCAAAGGAAAAATGTTGTGTGATGTATCTGTGTGAAATTTCCAACAAGCAGATCGTAACTTTAAATTGACAAATAGTCAGAAATGTTCATTAACAAACTGCTTTTAGTACAAAGATGCAAAGAAATTTAAAGGAAGGAAGGAATGACTGCCCATTAATGAATATGAGCCAAATTTTAATTAACACTGATCCCACATGTTTCTGAGGTTAAAGTTTGCAGGGCTGTAATTGTTACAGTACTTGCCTTTCTTTTTCTTTTTTTTTTAAAGAGAACCAAAACAAACCAAAACACAAACATACCTATTGGTTGTATGCTGCCTACCATAAAGTCCTGAACGTTGACCGAGGAAGAGAAACATTTTTCTTGCTTCCTGAATTTTTGTGATAAAATGTTTCATACTAATTACCCGAAGTTAGATGTTTTGGACAATTGTATCTTCAAGAATGGAAGATTTTTAAATATGCAGTCATATATTATATGTATATTTTGCAGTTTTATTTTAGTCATTAGTTTAGTTGTTAAATCAAAATGCAAGATTTAATTCAGTGCTGCTTCAGTTGCTACTGTTGCTGTTACTTGACACTGAGCTGGTCCTTGTTAGTTACCTTCCAAGCACCACTTGACACAGTTCAGCCCTGCACTAAAAAAGCTGTCAGCATTGTGCAAAAAGTCATGCTTGTGTCCAGTGGCTAAAGCATATCCTTCTTATTTGTCTTGCAGGCACAGGAGAGAGTGGCAAAAGCACGTTTATCAAGCAGATGAGAATCATTCATGGGTCAGGTTACTCTGATGAAGACAAAAGGGGCTTTACAAAACTGGTGTACCAGAATATATTTACAGCAATGCAGGCCATGATCAGAGCCATGGATACCCTCAAAATACCATACAAGTATGAACATAACAAGGTGAGATTTTTTGTTTATTTCTGTAGCTGAAGCTTTCCCTGTTTTTATTTTGGGAAGTATACTGAAGGTCTCAGAAAAATTAACGTCACACAAATTAGACTCAGAAGAGCGTTTAGTTCTCTGCCCTTTTTGCTGCTTTGACAACACAAAGGTGCTGCTTTTAACAAGAGAGCTGCTCTTAACAAGATGCCTGGGGGGTTTGTCACAGGGCAGAGGTTTGATAGCAGGCTGCTTGTTTGGCTGTGACTTTAGTTACCCCTTGTCTTTTCCTCCCAGGCAATGCTCTGGCCAGAGCACAGTTAAGCTGTTCTTCTGATCTGTAGCAGAAGCTTACTGCTTAAAGTTTCCCGGTAACATTACATGTGGAAAAAATTCATAATATTAGAAAAATAGCTGCAGATACCTTTTTGTGTATGAGCGTACGGAGAAATAAAATTTTCAATGCAAGACCTTAACGCAGTTAGATTCTTTTGAGATTGGTGCTGTTACTAAAATTTAAAAGGGCAAAATACATTTGAAATGTTTGGAAGGTTCATCTCTGACTAGCCTGACTTCTTTACAATTTATTTTTAATATTTGCAATCAAAAGAAGGATAAGTAAAATAATTTTAAGCGTTCCATGAATGAGAATGGAATGCTTAATATTTACTTGAATACATGGTAAGGCACAGGATTACATGGCTGTATCTCTCACTTCTTGTCACAGGAGTGGTACGACTTTGATGACAGTTCCTGAGAACTTGTTCTGATTTTTGCTGAGCCTTTATCAGTAACTTTGTCAGGCGGAGAGTTTAAGATCTCTCACAAGTGGAGGGCTCACCTTTCGTTCAAACCTGTGAAAGAGTATTTAATGATAATTTAGTAATCCTGGGTGAAAATAATACTTTCTCTGATTAATTACTCAAAAGTTCTTGTATTCTAATATTTTTTTAAATACTAGCATTTATCAAAGAGCAGGGACATTTACAGTAAAGAAATAAGCTTCTGTTAACTGGGGAAGATGGGATGAAATAAATAATGTGTTTAGATGAAAATCTTCTATGCCTACATATATTAAGTGTTAGAATTGAACTGCTGTATATGTTTTAAGGCATCTAATTTAGAAGTAGGAAAGATAAAGCTTATTACCAGGTTAAAGATGCTTCGTTTCTCCATTTGCATCTGCCAGAGTTATTGCTGATGGTCATCACTTTGGTGACATAATGTTGCAATAACCAGAGTCTTGCAGGAGCCTGGGTTTATGCAGTAGGAAGTCAAGAGGATCCAGTCTGTCAAAACCCATATTGTTAATCTTCTTTAATAGTGGGTGGGTATTTTGTGCTCATGAAAAATTTTGAAAAACTTCTCCAAATTGGTAAAAGAGACTGTTGAACTTCCTAGTCTGACTGCATGCTGGAGCTGTCCAGTTTCCCCTCATCTCTCACGAATCAAATCAAATGTGTAATTAGTATTAAAAAGAAAACTGCATTTGTTATGTGTATTTCGGCTTTTTGTCTCCATGTTTTTGCTGTACACAAAGCATACAGCTTACCTACCTGAAAAGTTAGTTGATTGTAAAGCACAATCACTTTTTCTTCAAAATTGCATCGATTGTCACTTTGCCTTAGTATCTGGAAGTTCTAATCGGAAATCAGGAATTTTTTTCCTTGTATTTTACTACAGACTATATGTTCCGTAGTTATTGTTTAAGTTAAGAGTGCTCAATTTATATAGCATTCATATATAGTTGAAGTGAGACAGTTAGGTTTGCATAGCTATATACATGTGGCCAGAGCTGTTAAATTTCTGTATATAAAAATAACTTTCCTGAAAGTGGGAGTCTATCTTTGTGCTCAGCTTCTTCACAGGCATTCCCATCAGTTTGTAATAGGGCTACATGCAGAGTAGAATAGAAGTCACCAACTGGCAGGGTCTCAAGGCAATTCCTGTATGAATTCCTTCAGAAATACAGGGGAAACCGAACTTGCTACAGCATTGTGCCAGAATAGAGATGATTGCAGTCTACTACACTTAACGCTTTGTATGCAAGGCCACTTCACTTTAAAGCAGAGAACACCAATCAATTTCTGGTTAACCTGTTCCTTTTTTAAAGACTGTTGAAAACAAACTCATTAGCCTAGCAGTCTAGAAAACACAGGAAGGGCACTTCCTATTAATTTGAATCTCCTATCAGGAAGTCCTGTCTCTGGAGAGAATATCTGAAAGTTTGAGTAACAATATATTTTTAGCACAGTAGTTGTTTTGCACAATAGTTTAGAAAACTGCAGCTCAAGCTGTGGTTGGGCCTAAAGAAAAGTGACCCTTTTTTGTTAAATTCTTTGTGTTCTGAGATAGACTTTGGGGCTACAGTAGAAATGCTTTTCTCTTACGGTACCGATTTTCTTACATTTAACTGGGAATTATTAAAATTGGAGTGTTTCAAAGCTCTGAATGCTGCTGGAATTTGAAGTGCTGTCGTATCAAAAAGTTAAGTAGCCAGTTGTGATCTTTGTGTGGTGTACAACAACATTTAGGTTGGATTATTTTAGTATAATCAATGTAGCAAGATGCAAGTCTTAAGTTTAGCAAGTTCTTGTGGAGCTGTGTTGGCTTCGTAGTTACCAATATAACTTAAAAGGCAGAGACTGAAATGTGTTGTCCTGCATTATAATAATCTAGGCTGCTTTGAAAGATTTATTAGCAGAGTAGTGAAAGTCAATTGAGAAATGTAACTATTAGTGTTTAGGATGTAGTATCTCAGAACTGATGGTAGGGCATTATAACATGAAAGAAATTTCTTTTTTTGTGTTAAACTTCAGAATATGAGCTCTATTGAGGTTAAAGATAATGGGTGAGGGTGATCTCTTTTCTTAGGAATTTGCCTGTCATAGGAAATGGTGGCTTATGGATTGGTTTTTAGTTTCCTTTTGGGTAAATGTTATTATGCTTCCGTTACTTATTTTTTAACTAGTTGTTGTGAAGTTTTCATATGGCTCTTGAATTTTGGAGTAATAAGTATTTTATTAAATATGGGAAAAACTTAGTTTTTTATAGAAATGTTCATAAGCAATTCTCAAAATTGCCTGTCTCTGCAAAATTTTGTGAGTGTACAGTTCTAACTCATGTACAACCACAGAGTTCAAATGCACTCTTTTTTTAAATACAGGTTCATGTTTTTTACAATTTGTCTTTGTAGAAAGCTGAACTGTATATCCATGCTTCTGTCATTCCTTTCAAATACTGAAATAAGAAGATTATTCGTTCACATTCCTGGTGATCTTAATAATGTCTTAGAAGCCTTTCCTTCAGATAATGTAGTGTCCATTTCTCCTTTTCTGTTGTTTTTTTTAACAAGTCTTATATTGCTGAAGGTGGGGAATATACAAGTGGCTTTTTTTTTTCCCCTCCTCTTAAGTTCTACCAAATCTATTACTATACTAAACAAATAAATCTATTACTATACTAAACACTGACTACCACTGTTACCCCATACTATTCCCTTTCAATGGAACTTCCAAAAGACAAGTTGCCTCTCTGCTCTAGCAGACAGTATCAGGAAGGTGTCACTCCATGGTGATTAACAGGCAGGAAATTTTACTTGACCCATGCCCATAATTTCCTGTGAGACTTCTTAAACATTCATAACAAGATAACTAATGTGAATAATGGTAACAGAAAAGGCTACAAGAAAGTTTTTAAAGAGTATGAAAACATAAAAGCAAGTCTTATTGTAGACCTAGACATTTGCTGTTAAGTTCTAAGAGTGTTTTCTGCTGTAGTTGTTTCTGTATTTATGCCTATTCCCTTTGGGGAATGTTTTGCAGTAAAAATAAGCAGATACGGGAAATGCTTTCAAAGTCCAAAATCTTAACTGGCGTTATCTTCAAGTCCATGTTTACCTTGTTAGCTTGTTTCTTCTAAGTCAGACAAACCCACTGGAGCAAACAAATACGGAGGAAAGTAGGACAACAGGCGTGGGTATGGAGTCAGATTGCATACATTTTTGTCTTGGGTAAATAGTTGGGGGTGTTAAGTGTTCTAGATCTCTTTGGTGAAATTTGATGTTGAGGAAACCTAGGTTGGAGGAGAACGGCCTTCTGCAGACACCTTACCTGATACGCAAAGAGTGTGAAGGACTGAATCCCAGCGCAGGAGTGTGCAAGCACTGGGAAGGTTATTGACTGTCAGGTGATGCAGAATGTGTGGGGTTTCTGGCCTTTTGCGGGGGATATAGTTTTGGGGTTTGTTGTTTTGGGTTTTTTTTAAAAGCAAGAATGGTGTTCTTGGGATGGTGAAACGAAATACTTCTTAGTTTAGAACAGGGATAATCAAGAGGCTCTTCAAGCAGATGGAGAAACGCAAACGGTGCCATCTGCACGAAGAGTATTCTCTGGCGTCTCAAACCTGGAGCAGAGGGCTTAAAGCAGGTTACAAGAAGAAGAGATTTATACTAATAGTGTTAGTTAGTGTTTAATGTATCATAGTGCTCGATTAGTATTTAAGTACTCTCAGATGTTCTTCTCCAGGCACTCAAAGAAAAGTTACACAATAAATGAGAGCCTTGCAGAAGAGTTAAATTCTTCTAATATCGGGAAGCTCCAGATGCATTATTTTGGCAAGAAATAGATTGCTGCAGAGCCAGCCAGTATAGTTAGATTTAAAGTATCATGGTCCTTTGACAACGTGTATTCAGATATAGGAACTGAAGATAGCTTTTTTTCAGGAGCCATAATGTGAGGTAAAACCTGTCTCCCTGATAGCCATGTTTCCTCCCATGAGAACATTGATCAGTGAGCTTTAGGGCTCCAGTAAAGCCATGAACAGTTTCCTCCTGAGCGTTTTGTAGAGGATCCTTCGTGAGGACCTTGACAGTCCTAACTAGATCCCAGCCTCTCCCCAGCTGTCTTTCTCATTTGCTTATCAGTTTCCTTCTGTCAGTCATTTAATCTTCTCATGCCTTGCCTTTCTCTCTGGCACCTCTCCAGTCTTAACATACATTTGACCTCAGCAGGTCGTCTACTTACCTGCGACCTTACCATTTTGTCCTGCTCTCTGCTCTTTTCTTTCTCCTCCTTTATATTTGAATAAAGCTTTTAAAACCCCCCAAAGCCCCATACATGTAGTAATTTACATCCCTTCTTCTTTCTACCAGTGCACTTCACTCATGTGCTTGCTCTCTGTTTAGAGCAGAGGTCTCTTGTCTGTATTGCTCTGATGGATTCGTAAGTTGCTTGTTTCCTCTGTTATATTCTGTTTAACTGTTTCATACTTCACCCCAACAGAAGTAGTGAGTTTTTGATATTTTTCCAAGTGTGGGGAAAAAATCATTGTGTATCAGAAGCAGGCTAGACAAGCAGGGTTGAATGTTCCCATGAAGAGCTGAGAATACCTTTATTTAAAATAAACATACAGATAAATGAACACTCTTCCTCTCCCCAGTGAAATAATAGGTAATTTCACCAATATGAAATGAGGAAAACGTCAGCCTGCAGTGCAACAGAAATTTGAAAACTAAATTTCAGCTACTCTTTTTGCAGAGCAAGAAGATTTCTTCCTTCCTGCTTCTATATTTCATTTTAAGCGAAGCTCTTTATTTTTTCAAATATGACATTTTAAGTGATTAACTGCCCTTTGCAGACGGGAAGTGATAAGTCACATACAAAAACACTCATGTGGGGCGTGATGTCCATGTTTTATCTTTCCAGTTCCACCATTTTACTGATTCTGCTAGTGTGGAGGATGAATGGGTGGTGATAATGCTGGCAGATTCTTGTAGATTTTGTCATTGTTCATGTGCTGGGTAAAGGACCATAAATACAGGAAAACAGGCTTCTAGCATTTTTTTGTTTCCTTTCTTTCTATTTTACTTCAGATATGTTTGTCGCTTAGTTATTTTGCTTGCAGAGGGTATTGTGTGTCTGAAAGGAAGTATTCATGTGTGTGCTCTCTGATAATGATACTGTGAAATATGCTCACGGCAACTTTTGTGTGTAATAGGAGTTTGACATTTACGTTAAGGTAATGAGATTTTGTACACTTGGAAAGGTTCTGACTTTCTCCATCATTAACAACAGTTATGTAAATATAGGTATTTATACAATATAATTTTATACAGAAAATACATAAACATAACCATATATAAGTATTTCCCAGAGGAAAATATTTAACAGTAATAGCTTCCTAATTATTTTATTCATTTCTACAGAGCACACACTAAGGTTATCCAGCATTTATTTCTGAAGTAATTTCAGACTGCAATATTTTTGTCTTATTTTTCTCTGAAGCTTTAGGAAAATACTTCCTTCCCACAATAAACTTTTCTGGGGACCTCGAATCCAGTTATATTTCAGTTATATTATGTAAAATTACTAAAAATTCTTGAAATCTCATGTCTTCATTGTTTCTAGTAACACACAAAAGTTGCTTGAAAGAAGGTTTACTGCAGTGGATTAAAAAATTTTCAGCTAAAATGGACCATATTTTCTGCAGGTTTTGTCAGTCTCTTGTTCAGTTTGCACCTCCTATGTGGTAAAAGTTACAATGTCTGGGATGCAAGAAGGCTTTGTCTTACAGTAAAATTCAGCTTTGGCTTAGAAAATAGGCTAATGTTAAGCAAAAGAGTTGTTTTTAAAAAAAACCCCACAAAACAAAGCACAACTCCCCCTTTTTTTTCCTCGAGTATAATTTGTTTTGCATTGTGGGAAGTATTGCCCAATAGAGGTATTCACATAATTCTTTTGGTTCTCTACTTTTTCTAAAAGATTTTGCTCTTTTTGTCTCCCTGGTTGAAGTAGGTATAAAGTCTGCACGTGAAGAGTTGATCACATATTCACGCTTCATCAGTCCAATCACATGTCTGCTTGTTTTCAGAATATGGGCCCATGTAGCTCCACACTTAGTCTTTGTATTCACCTTGGGTGACTGAATGGAGGTGAGGCATGAGGCAAGAATCCAGTGTCTTGTTTCTGGAAGAGGAGGCTGGCAAAGCAAAATCTAAGCATGATATCAGTTGTGTTATGTTTTAATTTTTTTCTAATAGCTTTTATAGCAATCAAACACAAGGCTGTGGTTGCATGTTTCAGCTTTGGCAAAAAAAAGTGTACAGATCTTGACTGTAGATTGTTTAATGTTATGGTGAACCTAAGGTACTGAGTAGGTAGGAAAGCTGTTTATTATGAGCAAGTCACTTCTGTGAAGTCTCAAGTGTGACAACAGAGAGCTTAATACTGGGTTGGGGAGGTAGTAACTACCAAGAGTTTCTGTTTATCCAAGGGATAGAGTTTAATGTTGAGTCATTATCTAGTCTGTATCTATTTATACTCTACAGAGATTTTACTCTGTATATTGTAGAAGAAAAGCATCTTGACTTTGGACAGTCTGGCTGCAGACTTGTTTTTCTAACTGTACCATTTGTAGGGCCACCCTATGTCATATTGCATTTGTGAGGAGCTTTAGAACAAAGTGGAAATTAGATTTTTATGTATGCCCTTGTATTAGTGCCTTCTAAGTCAATTATGATTATTTTTGAGGTAGTGCAGTAGTTTCCTCTTTATTGTTGGTTCTGCTCAACTTGGTGCTTGGAATTGGAGAAACATGGTAGCACCCATTACTCAAAGCTTCTTCAAGGATCATTTAAAGCAGAAATCTGAGTACAAAACAGACATTCAGTAGTTTTTACACTCACAGGATTCGCTAAGTGTTCTCTCAGACTACACCGGCAACTTGTAGTTGTGCAGAAACAGGATTTGTGCCCCATGTAAGAATTTTAAGAGTTCTTCTGATATAATAACAGTTTTCTGCAGTTTACTAAAATACTGCTTCTGAACTGAGTGTAGATGCAAAGGTACTATCAGTTACCAGTTCACTTTTTCAGTAACTGAAAAGAACATACGGTTTGGATTGGAAGAGTGTTTTTTGTTGCTTTTAGTTTTAACTGTTTGTTTATTTTTTATTAAGGGTACCAATCAAGATGATATTCCATGAAAAAGTATTTCCGTGTCTAAAGCCATAACAGCATATGTACAAATATCATTTGAGAATAAAACTAACGCCAGACTATTTCATTGTACAAGCCTCTGAAAGCTAAACCTTTCAGAGTCAAATAGGAAGAATCCTGTGCAATTTTAAGCTCTTAGAGGGTAAGCTTTTATTTTCTTTTTTTTTGTTGGGTTTTTTTTTTTTGGGTTTGATCCTCACTCATAAACCCATGTAATCAGATAAAACTCTCGTTTCTGGGACAAAATATTTTTTAGAAACTTTCAGTGTACATTTTTGTATGATTCCTTTGACCCTGTGCATTTTTTAAAGCTGCTTTCATCGAAACCTTGGATTGAAAAAAGACTTCTTGAAAGCTGAAATCTTTTGCAGTAAAGTTTTAATTACCTTTCCTCATAAACCTAGAACTTTATGGGTTTCCTTTAGTTATTTTTTCCTCCTTTTCTTTCTTTTACTTTCTCTGTCACTCAAACTTCTAAATACTGCCTTGACCTTTGAAAAGTTGAAAGAGTAAAATTGAAGGATTGAAAATAAAGCCATTCAAAACAGTGCAAAAACATACCGGATATTATAAATTCTCTTGCAGTCAGTAGTCTGCAAATAAAAAGAAGGACACAGGAAAGAATGAAATATGTTGACATTTTTTTTTAAAAAAAAAAAAGGATTTTTAAATTCAGATGTGCAGTAACAATTTGGGGAAGAAATTAACTTCAATACTTACTCTCTTTTTTGAAAAAACTTGAGTTTTTTCAACGACTTGCCACTTTGCATGCAGCTTTTGAAAACTTACGCAGTAAAAGTGGTTCTTTAATGATGATAGAGGAGCCATTGGTATTGGACTGAGACATGACTAAAAGACATGAAGAATGTTTGACTAGTGCATGTGTGTACTGTGGTGTATGCAATATAAGATGATTCTAAGGACCCTTGTGGGATTTAGAGGGAGCATGTCTATTTGTGTAGGCTTGGTAGTTTTTAGAAGCATGTTGTTTTAGAATATGTGTAATGATACTGTGTTGTGTATACTTCATTTACTGCTTGCAGCCCAAGTCTTCCCACTCTTATAGAGGAATCTAAACACCTGTCTGCAGTTTTCCAAGATGAGTCTTGGATTTTCTTTTTTTACCACCTGTGGGTAATTCTGGTGCCACTGACCAGGGAAGCAAATTGTGCAACTTCATTATTAGACTAATTTTGAAAGGCCTCATTTCAAACAAAAAAGTTCTTCTGTGGGGCAATATTTGTAAATAAAACCATCCTAATCAGTGAGGGGCATGGCTGTACAGCCTTGTAGCTCATGTCCTTCTTGTGTGATAAGCAATGACTTGCACTGGCTGCCCGTGCGGTGGTGGAGTGCTCATTCACTCCATGTTTTAAACAGCAGCTCCCTCCTGTGAAAAGGTACATATCCTCATCTCTGTTTCAGAAAAAAAATGTACGTTTTAAAGAAGTAGATTCTTGAGGATCTAATATTAATGATTGAGAGAAGCTGTAGCTCGCTTGGTCACTAGCTCCGTTGTTTCCTGATTCCAGTGGGGTGTGTGCGCGCTTACTGGTATGTTTCCGCCTATCTGTCTCTTTTTGGACACTCGTCATCTTTTGTGGTCTTCCTGTATAGCTTCCTGTGCATTGCTGTCTGATGATACCATATGAATCAGCAATGTGTGTGGTGTTTTGCCCATCTGACAATAGGAAAACGGCAGCAACAATATTTTTAATTCTTCTTCATTGAAGTCAGTACTATTCAGAGAGTTACTTTCTTAATTCGCCTTGGGATGCATTTCTGTGGTCCAGTAGGTCTTTTTCAGTTTATCATCTACTGACTAGGACATGCAGTAGAAGACAACCTTTTACAAACACATCCCAAGCAGATGTTATAACCGTCTCAGTGTAACTGAAACGGACACCATCTACAGAAACTGTGCCAACATGAAATGCAATCAAATTCTGTCTGTTCAGCATCTTAATGCAATTTTTCATTGTGTCCTGCATTACTGGTCCAGACTACATGGGAATTAGATTTTACAAATTCTTTCTTCTTAAGAAAGGAATTAAAATTAGATTTCTCATATGAAGCTACCACAGTCAGAGGAAATTTAAATAAATGTGCCTTGCAGGAGGTTTGATAGAAATGTGTGTGTGAAGGGAGTGATGGAGTTTATATAGGCTGAGTGTCAAGAACCTGCTTTTAAAGTAAGGGTTAATCCCTGAAGATAGTTTTGTATAGTAATGCTTCTCTGGTGTTCCGATGGTCTCGTTAAGTTGTTATTCTTTGAACATGATATACTTATTTCTCGGTAGGGTGCCAATTAAGCTTTTTTCCTAAACACTTTTGTTTTGGTTGGGTTTGGTTTTTTTTTTTGGCGGTTCTAGATGTGGTGATAAGATCTCTTTCTTCATGTTAAGGTTTGTGTGTGGGTTTTTTTCCTTTCACCTTAAGTATTCTTTCTATCAGATCTTGTGCAATTGTATTCTGCTGAAGAATGTAAGATGAGGATAATAAACAAGAACTGAAAACTACTGTTTTTTTTTTTTTACCCTGTTCCCGTTATTCCTTTTGAACTTCCAGACTTTTTGAAATTTGTCAAGTTTCTCAGGTGAGTCTTAGTCTTCTCCGGCAGTAAGGATCACGGAATTAATCAGGTGGGATCATTATTTGACATAGCTTCATACGGCTGGACAAAACATGGTCAAGGTGGCTGTGGAGTACAGACTTCCTGATTTAGTTGCATTTTCCAGCACTCACTTTGCAGAGAAAAGGTTATACCATCTGCAGAGTTCCAGGGAATTTTACTACAGTGTTTGTTAAAAATAAGTATTTCCAAGTGGCTGAGAAACTGAACAGAAAGCAATGCCATAATTTTGGGTCTGCAGTTGGCAGCATTGCACAAAATACAAAACATCCCTTCTATAAGCTACATGAAAAGAAGGGACAGTAATTCTCTCTTCCTTACGATAAGCAAAAATGTAATGCATGCTTTTAGTATGAAGTAATATTGTCTTAGAAACTGGAGTTCATAGATACTTTGAAAGGCTGAATAAAAATGTGCTTAACCAGAACTCTACTGCACCCAGAATTCAATCATCTGTATTTGTCTTCATCTCCTAATTATGCCTCACTGCATCAGAGATGAATGTAATGAAAGTAACAAGGATAAATCTTTACTGTTACGATATATTATGGGTGCCAGCACTGTTACAGTTCATAAATAAAATCAGAAACTAAGCAAAGCATTTTTCTCTGCACTTCATAGAAATTTTTTTTCCTCAGAACAACCAATTATAGAATAAGGGAAAAGCTCACGCCCTTTAAAACGTTTCTTCTCTTTCAAGGGAACCTTGCCATTCTGAGTGTTAGTCTGAGCAGTCTTTCATCTTCTTATAGCATCTTGCTATGCAGAGACCTGTGCTGTTAGAGACCAGTGGGTAGGTCTGAAGTATTAATAAGTAGACCTTAAAATGAAGAACAGTGCTGGAAAAGTGCTGAAAGCTGTTATTGGGAGACTGTTCAAAGGTAGAGCGTTTCCTTCCTCCTTTCCAGTGTTCTGGATTGTGGCTCCATCCAGTGCCCCAGCCTCTGCAACCCTTGCCCCACTTGCAGTAGCACTCTTGTCACAAGATGTCCCAGGATGACCCTGCATCCAGTTTACAGCACCGAGTCATGAATGGAGAGCAGCGGTAGCATGCACAGCAGGTGCTGCTGTGGATCACCACGAGCTACACAGTCTATTTGAGCTAGGTTCTCTCACCCATGTGGGTGAGCTGCGGTAGGCTATAGGGATCCTGTCTTCGATCCCGCTCACTCTCACTGGCTCGTGCAGCCACAAGAAAGTCGGTTTTATCAGAAGTGTTGAATATGCTTGCTAAATCTGGGTAATTTGATCTAAATATCCTATAGTAATGCCTTAATTCATTTTACTTGCTTAATTTACTTAATTTTAATAGCTAGCATAGCTCCTGGTAAGTAAATTGGAGCAGCATATCTAAGAACCTAAATATGGATCTTGGATAGGATCCCACAGTATTTAAATTATTGTTAATGTTGTTTCCTTTAAAGATAGAAAACTTTAAGCAACTGAATTTGAGTATGACGATTGTCTCCCCCCCTCACACCCCCACCCCCCTTTTGACGTATGTATGAAAAAAACCTGTTTCCTCCTTTTGTAACATCATTGTACCAAAGTGTTAATCATACTAGTTTGGGGTTGTTTCAAAACCTGTATGATTGCAGAAGTGAATACTGGAATCGTGTTTGTGGCTTGGTGCCTTGTGCCACTGTGCAGGCATACAGAAGTACAAGTTCTGCATACACAGGAGCTGCTTCAGATAATCGGCTGTGGGGTTTTTAGATAGATGCTACCCATGCCAAACCTTGTGATCTCCACACTTACCTCCAGTCCCGTGCAGTATTCATGTTGTGAGTGTACAGAGATGTGATTAGACCACCATGGGCTTTGATGAAGTAGGGAAAGCGGAGCAGTATCCGCCAGATCCATTAGCAGCTGATGAAAGTTAGGTCAGCCTGAAGCATGCTCTAGCTTAACTTGGAGTAGTGCCTGAAGCTACAAGCTTCAACAGTCAGGAGGGTATAAAGATGATATATCACTACCTTATGCTTAACTCTTCCTTTTCTCCCCCTCCTCCCCCTGACCCGTCTGCCCCCACTCCACCACCCCCCCCACCTTTGTTAAGTGTGTTGAGCATACATTGGTTGCTTAGCTTTTTGGGTTTGATCTCAGACCTCACATGCAACAATAAAACGTTCTAGAAAATGTAAGTCAATACTAGACCTTTTGGGGGGTTAATTTCTAATACATGTTCATTCACTGGCTTCTCAGGTATTGAGGGTAATTAAGAGTGCCTTCCACTAGTTAAAACAAGGAACAAACTGTTTCCTGAAGCTATATCAGAAAGTGACCTACCTGAAGCTAAAGTAAGCAACTGAAGTTTTGCCAGCAGGTCTCATTACTTTCAGATCTGATTTGTTTGTTGAAAACTTATTTTCTTTTTAATTTATAGAAGTTGATACTACTAATTTATCAGCAAAACCAGGATAGAAAAATCCTTTTTCTTTTTCTGGTAAAAAAATGATGTACATTTTCATCTTTGTTTTGAGATTGAAGGTACAAACTGTTGCCTGTCCAGAAATTTTCTTTGTTCCCTAGTCTCCAAACGGGAATTTCACACAGTCAGGTTTTTGTGGGTTTTTTTTGTTGTTGTTTGTTTGTTTGTTTTGTGTGTCTGGTTTTGTTTGTTTGTTTTGTTTTGTTGTGGTAAAGTTACTTTTAAGAAGTGAAATTCCATGTTCTGGATATGAAACAGCAGTGATTTAACTACAATTCAATTTGTAAGTAAGGCGATTTATAAAGAACTTTGTGTCAAAATTACTTTTATTTAATATTGACTATATAAAAACCAGGAAAAGAGATGCTAGCTTCAACAAATGCAGTTTTTCTCTGAAGAATCAAAAGACAAGCTGCAGTAAATTTCCTTTAATCTGATGAAATTAATGCTGCCTCTTCTGGCATCAGTTCTTTTAAATATTTAAAAAGAAAAATCTCCACTCTGCTAAAATATGTCTGACGGCATTTTAAAGCTTTTTTTTAATAGGTTGCTAATTCTACTGGCAGTTTCTAGACACAGGGAAGGGCCTTTGATGTCAGTGTTTTTATTTCTATATCTGGATTCAACAAGAGGACACATAACTGAGCTGGTAATTCCGCTTTCAATGCCTCTCTGTCCTTTTTTTTTTTTTTTTTTTAAGGGCTAGCAAATCTGTTTTCTGTGAGAAGTTGTAACAAATGAGTCCTAATTTTGGGAATTACAGGATTGTGCATAGTTAATTTGTAACAAATAAATGCTAATGCTTTCTGTCATCATCCTATTTTTCCCCTGCATTACCACTACTTCTCCTTTTAGTGCACTTACTTGCTTTTTAACCTTCCACTATCACTGTTTCAATTATACAAAACCAGAACAGGTTTTTGCAACTGAATGGAAGTCGGACATAACAGTTGGGAAGTTAAAGCTTATTTGCCTCATCTTCCAGCTCTTCTAATTGAATGCTGTAAACAGAAGTGGATTTGTGCCCAGTAGATGCAGTGAAACCACAATGAGACTTCTGAGAAGATACCTCTTTTTAATTGCATCGCCAGCCTCACTCCAGAAAGAGTCTGACTCAGCTAACCAGTCTGCTAACTCTTCCACCCCCTCTGTCTTGTCAGTGTTGGTACACAGTGTGTATTGATAGGGCATGTGACTGCCATCCAGACAGTACACTCACACAAACATCATCTGTAGTCCATAGGTCGGCAAAGTCAGATGTACTGACAGAGCAGGGTGCACAAGGCAAGCAGACTAAGCTGCTTCCGGTAGGAAAAAAACTTGTCTCAAGAAACACCTGTACTTTACATCTTTAATCTGTAGTTACCTACTCGTTTATGTGTCTTTTTAACCAACACCCCGCTACCCCTCCAGACCAGCAGCCTGTAGTTCAGCTGCCATGTGATTTGCATGCAGTTAACAAGAATGGGTAGTTTAACCCAGAGTTCTTTCTCTCGTGGAGGTCCCTTTGTCTCTGAGTTTATACAGATTACCTGCAGTAGGAGTTATTCTTGGCAGTTAAGTAGTATTTAGCCGCTTGTCCAGGAGCCGCAGTACCTGCACTTCAGATTAGACAGGAGATGGAAAAGGCTTTCCTACTCATTTTCCTCAACAAAGCAATGAAGATGAAGGATGTAGTTGAAATTGTAACCAAAAATCTAAGTGCTCTTTCCATTTATTCACTCTGCAGGCATCTCCCTTTTGACATCAAGCATATTTCCAAGCATGCTTTACGAGTCTATAAAGTCCTCATGTAAAAAACTTTTTTGAAAAAACTTCATTAAACAAGTATTTGAAGAAATCTTTAAACTTTGTAGTATAAGTTGAACTAGATCTGGCCCATAATTATTTTTCTGTTTCTTCCCCAAGGGCATTTATGACTCAGCATTAATTACGATGAGTCCAGTGATGGTCCTCTTAATCATGTTGATGAGCACCTGTTCAAACTAATACAAGATTATTCATGTAAGAATTCATGAGTGTGAACAAAGATTGCATAATTGGGCTCAGTATATTTGAAATGTTTAAAAGGCAGGTGTCTAGCTGATTGTCTTCCTCTCCCAAAGTATGGGACTCGATAAAGCCCTCCTTAGGGGACTAATGCATCTTTTCTATGCTTAGTGTTAAGGCTGAGTCTTCAATCCACGATATGCACAGTGCTGTCAGTAATAAAATCCCTGTTCAAGAAACTTGTGGATTTATTTCTGTAGTCTGCATTTATTATATAGGAGCCAATTAAAATTAGGCTTCAGACTGTGCTTCAGTAAGTCATTTGGTGAGCTGCATGAACACAGTTTTTGTAAGACACAGCTTGCTCATTTTCTGAGTCTTTTCTTTGTTAAGCCTGTGAAGAACAGGAACTGTTAATGTGCTGAGTATCTTACTCACTGAAATGAAAAATAAGGGGAAACAAATATGTGGAGAAAGATTGCTGATAGTAACTGAAATTCAGTTAGTATTGTCTTTGACAGTGGAATATTCTGTGGCTTTTGTTTGACTTAATATATTTAATGCTTTTTTTCCTTAATCATATGAATCCATGGCATGGTTCTTATGCTTGTGCTATCTTACTCCCTCTCTTTCCTTGTTTCTACTACCTGTGAGGTAGCGAGGGGGGAAAAAAATTAGCATCTCAAATCATGTTGGCTGAACTGATTAATTTTCATCATCTTCCAAGAATGTAACTGCTGAAATATTGTTTCCCTTTTAATTAAGGGGTAAAAAAAAAAAAATAGATGTTTACTAACAGGATTTTTTTTTTTAAGTCTATATAGACAGCAACTCTTTATGGGGATCCTTCACCAGAAACACATTGCTTCAGGAACAATACTTATGTCCTTGGGTTTAGGTTTGGATACTTGATGTCAAGCAAACTAGGAATAACTAATGTTACTTAAGGCATAGTTGTGATGTTGATGAGTCACTGTCTAGTTAATTGTGTTCTTTTTTTTATCTGTTTCATTCATTCCTTTTCCATCTGCTAACTGTGAAATGAAAACTTATTGTAGACTTTGGCTGAATTAAATCTTATAGCTATGAGTAAATTGTATAATTTCAGTACATTTGTATCTTTACTTGTTGTTTCTGTTGTTGCTCCTGAGGCTCAAAATAAATGGTGAATCTGTGCAGCCAGTAGCTGAAGTCGGGGAGATTTGCTGATTACTTGGCAAAGTCATGCATTTTCTGGCAGCTGATGTAACTTCTGTGTCACAGTCATTCAGCTGCCAGTTCATTTTGACTCTCATCTTTGGAGACTTCACACCTATTCCACTTAGGAGGGAGACTAAACCTAATGAACCAGAATTAAACAAAATAATAATTGTAAGAGGGAAAAAAAAAAAACCACACAAATCTACAGTGGGTAATACTTTTCTTCTTAAAGTCTTGGCAACACTCAATGAATAGCTGCTGGAGAAGGAAAGGTGGTATTCTCTTAGTTATTTGTTATATATCCTAAAGGTGCTAGACTGGAATTTCTGGGACTCCCCTTTATATTAAGCTCTGATTGTAGGATGATGTCCTCTTCAGTCCTGCTCAGTGTGGGAAGAGAAGAAGGAGCCTTTATTTCTGAAAGCCTCTGTGTGTGTCTCTTGCTGGCTGACTCAGGCTGTGTATTAGGTTTTTCTGCTCCTAAGAACTCAAGTGTAGAAGAACACCAGTTCTGATTTTCATAACTTTCCTTAAGCATTAGCAGCAGAATACAATTAGTGTATGACTACTGCTGAAAAAAATAATGGTGAGGCTGATCATAAACTTGTTAACTTCTTCTATTGGTGTTTGACAGAGCTATAAACAGCAGGAAAAGCAACTCAGCTTTCTGGCCATTAACTCAGGAAGACAGCACTGTTTTAATATACATGTGAGTCATGCTTGTTATCTCTGTAAATACAAAAGGAGAAGTTAAGCAAAGTAATAGTACTTCACTTAGAGCTCAAGTTATTCATGAAATAGCCTTGAAAACTGAACCAAAACAAGTGGCCTAAGGGAGTTATGGAAGTGACTGATCCTTGTTATAAACCAAGCAGGTTTTCACTGTAATACATGGTCATTGTTACGTAAATTGTGAGATACATTCGTGCAGGGGTTGAGGGTGGGGGCCTTTTTATAGTTCCTCAGATTCAATTGCTGTTGCAACAGAACAACTCTGTGCAACTGTCTTTGCCTAACGTATTGCTAGTGTCAATGAAACTGCTTCTTTTCTTGACCAGTTTCCACTCTCTATAAATGCTGTAGGCAGAAGATGCTTCATCAAGAAGGATTCTTCATCAATTACCTTCTTAGTTCATAAACTCCCTCTGCCTTTCCATAAGCTCTGCTTGCTCTGTGTTTTAGATTCAAATAAGACATTAGATGCCAGGCTCTCCTCATTTCAGTGAGAAGCCCTATAGAAATCAGAAGCAGAGTGTTTTGAATCTGGGCTCTGATATTTGTGATGCTGATATGAGAGGCAGTGATGTGGAGAAGGCAGTGAGCTGTGTGAGCGTTAGGCGTGACACAGCACTGAAGGGATTCACTGGAGCGGTCCCTAATTTTTTACTTCTTAGCTTGACAACAACAACGTAATAAATCATTGCAGAGAGGCAGAGGTCAGAAAATGCTCTATATAGATGACCAGGCAGTCATTAGGCTATAACAACATAGCTATTTTCATGACTGAGACGGACTATAGTGGTCACCTGTTTGGGTAAGATCTGTCTCAGTGGGTCTGGAGGACTATACTGTTCCTTGATTATCCTGTTTTGCTAGCACTGATTAATAGTGGTCTTGGGAAGTTTTATAGTGTTTGGCTTTATTAGTATAGACATTCATGTGCATTTTTAAAAGGGAATGTGATACTGCAGTGTTTGCAGCTCTTTCATAAGAAGTTACAAGCTATTTTGAAAATATATATCAATGATTTTGTATCTTCAGATGAACGTTTTTTTGTGGGAATTTTTTTTTTTCCATACTGCTTTAAATATTTGTCGTTAAAGTAATTTTGGAACAGACCAGATAAAACCGTGCCAATCCTAAATTATCTGTGCTAAAATAATTTTATGTTAACTTGTTTCTAAATGTGTCACTATTATAATAAAAAAATCAACGTCTTGGATGATGTCAGTTAAAAGCATAGAGAAAGCTTTCAGCACCGTATGCTGTATGAGAAAGACAATAGCGTAAACAAAGTTAGGACCAAATTCCAGTTGATGTAAAAAACTCTATGTTGGGCTACACAGGAAAATTACATACCAAAATCTTCGTATATTAGAGCATGCATGATTTGTAGTAGTATTTAGGGAACTTATGAGTAGATGTTCATGAAGTAAGAGAAAAAATCATTAGTTCATACAAATTAAGGCATAAAATTCAGGAGAAAATTTCAAAATGTATTAACTTTTTTCAGCAGCCATGTGTAAACTCACTCCTTCTGTTCAGGGCCTCATGAAAATAAGCATACTCTGTACTACTGTATGTTTTGAAATGCTAACTAAAAAGAGGAAAAAAAGAGGGTGAAGGATATAATTAGAAGTCTCATAGGAGTTTGTGGGTTTGTACTGTACAATACTGTAACTTTGTACATTCGTATTACTAGAAGTCTTCCCCGATGTCCCATCCGTGTTGTGTCCCCTCCATCCTCTCCCCATGCCATAGTTGAGTAGAAATACACACAATAACCTGTTCGTCGTCTGATTGTTAGATTGTTGTTCAGTATGCACATGAGTAGTAGGGTTAATCTTATCCTCACACTAATTTGCATCCAAATAGCAGAGTCTATATACTTGACAAAGCAAAAATGAAGTTTATCTGTGATTTTCCATAATGCCAAAAATAAAAGTAGTAGGGATGAGAAAGCAAAGGGAAAAAAAAAGATTTTTGTACAAATGGCCTTCAGATTTTATTCAAATAACATATTGCAAACTGATCCAAACAATGTATACAGGTCAAAGAAAATTTACAGCTTGACAACACTTATATTTGACTTTATTGTTGGTCTTGTGGTGTTTAATCATATGAGTGTATGCTTCCTAGTTGGTATGCACAGGAAGTAGTCTGGGGAAGAACTCCTGGAAAAATGCAGCAGGTGTTGTCGCTGCACCGTTTTGCTAAATCTTTTTTTAAAACCAAAACCAACAAACACATCCAGTGCTCTGTCCCACTCAGAAATGTCCCCTGTGGAGCCAGGGCTCTGTTGGCATCTCTTAGTCTGCCAAGAGCTGAAGCTTCTGTGGATGGTCTGCTGCTCTAAAAGGAAAGGAAGTTTCTTGTTCCTGCACCTTGGCTTTACCGTGGTACAAAACAAGAATAAGCACTTAGTAGATTTAAAACATAGATGTATTGATGTTTCATTAATTTCCAGTATGTTCAGAATTACCCTGAGATAACTTAGGTTTAGTAACTATATGAAAGGTATTTAATATATCCATAAAACCTGACATTTACAGTCAGCTTGTCTAAACAGGTTCTTACTGAATATATAAATAATCTTAATAAACCTCCTGAAACAAAAAGACGTAGTTCCAAGTATGTAGGCTTTTTCTGGTAAAGCGAATGCTCAAATTTTAGATAAAATTGGACTGTAGGTGCATTAGAATATGTGTGAAGATCATAACGATTTTTTCCCATGTCTTTGAAAGATAAAGTGTAGGATTTTTTTGTTTTATTAGGTTGTGTTTGAGGAGATTGTAATCTCACAAGGAAGTGCTAGAAGCCCCCCATTTCTAAGGTTCAAATATATGAAGAGTTGAAAAACATACTACAAACAACAATCTTCAACACAAACGTAGATACATTTCTTACACTTCCTAATTTTCAAGTTTGGTGATAACTAAGGAGTAAGATTTTATGCTGTAATAGTACGTCACAGCAGGCTCATATCAGTTACGCGTGCATTTACCATACAGATTTCTATGTCCTTATTCCTAAGCTGCACACACCTTTGGAAGCTGGAGTGTTTATAGGTAGTATGGGGACTAACACAAACCGTTGAAGAAGTTTGGGCAGCACCTTGCAAGAACTTGGAAGGCTTCAGGGGCAGAGAGTGAGAATGCAAGAGGAAATACTTGGAGCAGTGGAAAATAATGTGAAACAACAGAAAGGAATAATAGAGGGGGAACGTAGAGGTGGCAGAAATACAGTAATTGCAATTTGTGTTACAGCAACACGTGATCCAGTACATAACGCTATTTAGTTTTTTCCCTTCACTGATTTAAAAAGTCTTTTGTATTAAAAAGGTTTCTTTTTGTAAGTAGATCTAAAAGGTGATCACACTAACTTCGCCAATATTTATGTAGAGTTCATTTATGTCAGTTGTAGAGTTCAATAGCCATTTATTCATAAGAGGAGTTCTCAAAAGGATAATAAAAATAAAGGATATATCAGATACGGAATGTAGTTCTCAGCTTTCCTTAAAATTTTTTTGGTTTTTGTTTCAGCATTCAGTGTCTCCCTAGTTCTTCTGCAAGATCTTTAATGATCTACTTTCCATCTGTCAAGGTGTTGCTATTGTTTGTTTCTTTTTTATTGAGAGCAGACTTCTCCATATGTCTCCAGAGACTTTAAAGCAAGAACAGTTAGTCTGTACATAGTTTAGGAATTAGGATAGTTCTCTCATTTTTCTCATGCTGCCAGAAGATATCCTTCGACAGTAAGGAAGGATTCTGTTAAGAAAACAATTTTGCATTGGCCTCCAGAATTAGTTGATTCCAAACCAGATCGTTCTAACAGGTTCCTCTGTCATTTCATCTGCTGAATTACCAAAAGTCAAGTAGTAATTGCTTTAGGTTTTCTTTTTCTTTTTTTTTTTTTCCCTTTCTCCCCATCAAAACCATGGATTGAGTCTAGCCCTTCTGTGAGGGATTTCATTCTAATGAGGAATATATACCTGGTTTTATTCTTCCATTGATGTTTCAGAAAACTAAACCTCAGGAAAAAAACCCACAGCATTTCACATAATGTAATTTAGGATTAAAAAACTGCAACAGTTTTACACTGTTGTGTTCAGAAGTTGCTTAGATCATACCTAATATGCTAAATAAGCTCATCTTTGTGCTGTTATGTTTAATGTCTGCTTTGAGCAGGATTAACAGGTAACAACTGGAATGGTAAAAAAAGTCTTCATAGTTTATTTCTCCAGTCTGGAGATTTGCCTAGATGCTTACTGTACAGAAACACTAATATGTTTGTTATTGACATTTAGCAAATGTGATAAGCACTAAGCTGCATAGCATTTTTTTCCAATTTCTGAAATTGTGATACAATGCAACAAATATTAAATGAGTGATACTCTGTTATGTATCCTCTGTTTTCTCATGTACTTTAAATTTAATGTAGTTTCAGTTACTGCATTGCAATGGCTATGTATTTCCAAGTGCAAAACCCTGCAGTTTTCATCATGAATCTGAAAATAGGGAAGTATGTGAATTAAATGTTTGTGAAAGAGATTTGAAATAAAACATTGCTTTAAATGGTCACTGCTTCGAGAAGAAAAGACTTTTATATCTTTTGGGGAATCTAAATTCAATAGTAAAGAAACAACAAGCACTTCCAGTTTCAACAACAGAGGATGTTCAGCCAAGAAATGTAATGCAGGAAACCAAAAGTAGCAATATTTGTGCCAGTGAATCCTGTCCCATTTATACGACTTTTTACATATGCACACACACCCCTTTTTGCTGAGCTTTAGTTCCATTTTAAGTACTTAAAGGAAAAGCTGTAAATAGAGAAACTGTACGCTGGTTTTATTGTTACTTTCTCATTAAACGGAACTGTTGGCCAGGATATTATATGGTGGACCTTTTTTTTCCCCTTCAATTTGAAGAAGTTAACATCCCTAGCACAGTTTAAAATCTACACCGTTTTTCCTGCAAGTGAGCTAATTCTGTAGCAGCACCAGCAGTACTTATAAAACGTCAACGTTGTGCTGAACATGTTATAATTGTGCTGTACACATTCCTGAGTACTATTAGTTCTAGCTACTTCTGTTTTCGAAGATTTGCAGTGGATGAACAATACTTCTGCAACTTCATAGGTTTTGGGAGATGGGTCTGTCGGCTGTTTTGATAACTGCTTGGTGAAAACATTTAGATACCCTTCTTTTTCTGGGTTGGATGGTCTGTTTGGGGTGACTTGTTCTAAGACTATACTACTTTGATGTAATGTTACTGTGTTACAGACTATTAACAAACTTAATTTTGCTCAGATAATTTGTCTAATTCCAGAATCTTGATGGGATACTGATAGCTTTGTGTTTCCTGCCTTCACTTGGGGCAGTGGTATCATTGTATCAGATTTCACAATCACTATATTTCTGGAGCATATTTTTAATGCTTCTTTTAAAATGTATGTTTTCAACAAATAGAACAATAAATTTGAATTCCCAAGTTCTCTGTTTTTCGAGAAAAATCACTTATATCCTAGGTATTTCTTCCCTTAGATAATTTGCAGATATTGGAAGAAATCAGATTTTTAAAAAGCTCCAGATTTTTAGAAGGCTCCAAAAAGCATGCTGCAAAGCCCCTCTCCCCTAATTTATTAAGAAATTTTCTTTTAACAGCCTTCATGGATCATGAGACCTATTTGAGACTGTCACAATTCTCAGAACGGCCCCATTCACCCTTCTGCCGCAAATGTCTTCCTGGTTGCCTTCTTTCTTGAAAGTCTCTAATGCTTCACGGTTATACTTTGTTTTGTTTTCCCTTTCCCTTTTTTTTTGATTCACATGTGATTCCAGTTTGTCTGTCAGAGCCTTCCTGCCGCAGCTGGGTAGAATTCAGAAGGTCCTCTGTGGGGCTCTTCAGGCAATATAATGTCAGCCATAGGACCCCTACCCTGCCCAAAGCTCTATGGGAATCACAATTTATGTGGAAACTCTTTATTTCAGGAAAAGAAATCTTCCCTTCCCAATCTTACCTAATGCATTTGAGTTTTATACCTGAAAGTTCTTGGGGTGTGCATTCCTGAATGGATTGGCCTAACTCTTTTAGACAGGAGGGACTGGAGGATTTGAAATGGATTTGTTTTTCTCATTGAGCAGAAGCAGGAAGGCAACCCATGCGAATCCTAGGAAATTTTAGTTGCTTCTTTCCTTTTTTTCATAAGAAGTTTTGTATTCTGGTTGCATAAACTAGCTGAGTACATTTCTGACAAAGGAGAACAAAAAATAACTTGTTAACTCTTAAGTTGTATCAACTGTTTACTGAATGTTTACAAGAAAAGAAATGTTGGTATAATTACATCATTTCTTCTGAAACCTTCAGTATCTCGCAAAGAACCATCTTTCAGATTACAATTGAAAAAAATTTTAAAAGGAAATGTTGTACAGCTTTTCATATGTTTTGATTAAGCTATTGGAAAGTTTGTTTCAGCCTTAGTTATAAAGAAATTACTGTATTTGTCTGGTTCTTTATTTAATTCCCTTCTGCACCTTTCCTGGGCATTTTGGTTGGGTTTTGTGGTTTGAGTTTTTTTCTGCCTCTTGTCCAGGCTAGCAAATTTATTTTGTATTATTTGCAGATAAGTTTGGAGGGAGGATTGGGGGGAAAAACTTTGTCAATCACAGATTGATCTGAAAGGAACTCAAATGGAAATGCACCTAATTATATATAATGCTAGCCTCAACTAGCAACTTTTTGTGCTCGAAATTCTCAAGCAGCTCTTTTCAAGCCACCTCTTTCCTACCTTTTTTCCCTCCCTCCTTGCTTCTCTTTCCTTAAACATAAAACTTCTGTCAAACTTATTGTGTCCTCACTTTAAACTGTTGCTGATGTAAAGTCCAGGCTTGACATGCATGCAAAAACATGCAAACTCAGAAGATGAAATACAGCTTTTTCTTTGAAAACTATTTTTTGCTTCTGATAATCTTGCTGATTATCTAGCTTGGAACCAGAAAATAGTTCATTGGGAGCACTTTTCTTACTGGTTTGTGGGGAAGTAGGCAAGAATTTAGCTCCTTGAATGGGACTTTTTAATGGAGCTTCTCCATAATGTTCTATATAGTCTAGGATAGCAAAACTGCTTTGCTTTGTTTACGTTTCTGATTTTAATTGCATCTCCTATGTAAGAGTTCTTCACAGTGAGTAGATAGTTATGCAGGAGCACAAAACTACTTGTCGAATAAACTGAGAATTATGCAAGGAGTTACGTAAGGAAGTCCAAATTGGTGTTATTTCCTTTAGCTTCCCTCTGTGAGTAAGTGTCCTTGCTTACTATGTATGAAGAAGTTGTGGCTGTTTGAAAACTTGGTTCTGTAAATTTTTCTTTAGCCGCTTGTGGTTTTGTCTTCTGGAGTAGTGAAGTGCCTTCCTGTTTCTTTCTTGCTGCCTGTATTTAGTATTTCTGCAAATGCATTGGATAAGCACTATTGTAAAGCCTTACTATACTAGTAACTATATAATAATTACAAGTTATTTCATCTTTGGTTTCCATTAAAACAGAAAATTACGTGTAGCTCTGGGAGTTGTTAGCCTTTGGACATCTGCCTTTTTTTGAAGGGAAGAAACGTAGTTGAAAAAGACCGGAATGAAGAAAACTCACTATGCATGCTGTTTCTTATTGTTCTCTTGGTGAAATAGCTTAAAATATGTAGTAAAAGGAACAGATCAATTCATTATTGTAATTTAAATTCAACTGTTAATGATACTGAAAACTGAAGCTTAGATATAATTATCTCAGAGACAATGATTTTAAACTGCATATCACTAAAGATGTGAGGTTGTAGAAATAATTCTTGTCCACAAACTTGGCAGACAAATAATATTTAAAAAAATTCTATGTAGGAGATCTTGAAATATATTAAAAACTTTGAGTTCAGTATTCTCTTAAGATGATGCCCTCCATGACGCCATCATTTTTTTTTAGTGTTTTAAAATTCTTACTACTGTATTGCAGTCCTGCAAAATATAACTGATGTATAATTTGAATGAATATACTTTGCTTTGAAACAGTGTCTAGCATTTACAGTTCCAATAAGCTGGAGGCTAAATTTACATCTGGTCATCATAGCTGTACTAAGTGCATTACAGTCAACATATGTAGACATAACATGTTCATTTCCCAGATGTTTTTTCGAACAATATGATTTTCTCCTTATTTGCATATAATGTGTGATCTCTGGTGATGTGCTATTTCTGAGCCCAGTGGCTGTTATGCTTTTAGTTTATGGATCCAACAGTAGTGGTGATTTCTGTTGTCAACATTTTTTACTTTCTCTTGCTTTAGATGTATGCTGAGAAGCAAAACCCACACTAGAGTATGCTTACTCTTGTAGCTCTAAAAATAAATATCATATTTTATAACAAAGCAGGTATATTTTTATCTGTTTACTATTTAAATTATACTTAACACTTTTCTTACTCTTTAAGAAGTTATACAACTGTTTTAACAAGGCATTAGTTTCATATATTTTAATCTTTTCTACATATTTCATGTTTTCCCTAGGAAAAAAAACCTTTTTACATCTTTAAAATGTTTTGTCTTGGTGATGCAATATTCTACAGAAATCATGTTGAAAGAATACACCCTTTTTGTGTTTTCTTAGTGTTTGTTTTTCTTAGTATTCTATCCAAGATGAGTCTAAAAATCTGTTTTCCACTACAACGTTACCTCTCACCCTGATTTAATTATTTCGTAAAGTTTTCTAGAATCCATTTTTGTGGATTGCAGTATATACCTTTTGATGACCTAATACGAAATCAAGCATAAATGTGAACTGTGTTGAAGACCAACCTCTTAATTAGCATGTATTTCATACCCAGCAGACTTTAGATAGATTAATAGCAGAGTAGTTCCCCTTTAATGGAAAGATTTACTTGGTATATGACCTCTCTTTAACTTTTATCTTCAGATACACGGTACTTCATACCTCCAGAATGACTGTGAACACTTAAAATTTATTTGACAGAAGAGATTCTGAATTTGTAACATTCATATGTCTGCCATTTACTGGCCTGGAGTAAAATTCATCAAAAGGCAGTGCTTATTTGATGATGTAAGGCAAGGTTTTGAGTAGGAGGCTGGTGAGGGTTGGAAAATCCTGACAAATCAGCAGTGGTTTCAGTGAATCTACACTGATTCATACCAGTTGGACTCTGCATTCAACAATTACAGGTTACTATTCATAAGATTACTTAGTATTTTAGCAAGTTTTGGAAGGCATGTATTTTTATTTTTTAAAATATTGTGCTTCAGCACAAGTGAGAATATTTTTCTTTAATTGCCTAAAGAAATTTAAAGAGAATTGCAACTGTCAATGAAAAGAAACCTTAACCTTTTATTTTTAAAATGTATTTTTCTACTTAGCATTTTACTTTCATTGTCAGAATATGTGTCACACTAGCAGTGTTTCCTACATGACAGATGTTATAATGCATATAAACAGTATAGCACTATTTCTTCCAGCCAAGCTAGGCAACAGTGACTTAAGTGTCTCATGTAATTGATAATGTGGCAAAAGAAAGCAAGACACCACAGGCTGGCTTTCTAGGAAGGTAGTTCCAGAGTTATTTTTAATTCCATTTTGCTGTTTTATGGGGCTAGTGCGGCCTGTCTTGAAAACATTTTTTAATGTATTCAGAACTCGCAAAATAGGATAAGGAAAGAGTGTCAGAAAAATGAGACTAGAGTGGAGAGAATCCTCAACTCATCCAGCAGTGTCTACATTTTGGAGATGTTTTTCAGCTGCATTTTAGTAAGATACACATATATGGTCAAATGTAAATGCTGCTGAATGGTTACAGAAAGCCACAAATCCCTTAATCTCCCTCTCTCTTTATTGTATAATGTACCATAAAAGGGGTTTATGATATATGTAGGGGCAGGTTCTGTTTCAGTTGCAGAATTTTTTAAGAGATCCCAGTAAGTACTGCAAACACGTGTACTTCATTTCCTCAATAAATAACGTCTGGAAGAGAGATTTAGAATTCTTAAGACTCATACAGATAAAAAAAGGAAAAAGTTTGTATTAAGTGTATTTTGCTTCTAACCCAAAACATTCTATTGAACTGTAACTTATGCTGTAATCTTCTTATACAACAAATGCAAAAAATGTCCTTTTAAAGATTTCAGTTTTTCAAAAATGAATGTTCATCTTTTAGAAGTGGAATCAATACTTAACTGTTCTTTGTTAGTGTGAAATAGGAGCAATACTGGCATAACAATGGATCTCACTTTAAAAACTGCAAGCACAATAACTGAGATTCATTTATATAGCAGGTCTTTATGCTCCATCAGCTTTAGAAAGAGAGTTTATATTACCCATACAAAAAAGGATGTGTGGTAAATCTCTTCATTCAGATATTATTGTAGTTTAAGTGTTGTAAATCAGAACACTTATGGAATTTAGCTAAGGATTGTGCATTTTGAATACATTTCAGTCTGTACTAAAATACTGTAAAATATTTTACAACGTAAGCAACCCAGTTACATTTCTAGAAGAAATCTGTGGGTTTTTTTCTGTTGCCATTTGAAGGCAGCATTTCTAGCAGGTATCTCATGAGCAAAACTAAATGAAGGAGATGGACGCCACAGAAGTTTCTTAGCGTTTGGCTCATTAGTGTTCTATACAGTTATTTTTGCATCTTTCTTTCTCTGTTGTCATTGGGTGGGCAAGGATTGATGCAGTGGAGATGCTGAGGAGGCTCGCAGTACACCACATATTCTTGGTTACCTGCTCCTCCCTTTTCCACAGTGAAACACAGTTTGGAGTGCTTTGTGCTGTTGGCCCCCTCTACTTGCCAAGCATCTACCTGTGGCCTCCTCTCTGGTTGGTTCTCCTTGTGGAGAATCTAACTCAGGAGTATATATAGTCCCATGAGTGATAAATCTAAATGACCTAATTTAGCTACAAAATCATGAAGATTTATTGTAATGTGTCTCTCTAGGGAAATAAATCTAGCACCTTGAAAATTGCCATAGTCTACCTTATTCTCGAAAGGCCAAAAATCACCCAGAAGGCTTTTCCAATCTCTCATTCCTGGGCCAAGTAATTGAGAAAATTATAACTATCTCTCTCCATTAACTCATGTCATCTGTGAACATCTCAAATGCCCCACAGTCAAGGTTCAAACTAGGGCAGAACTCACAGATGAGCTCAGGGGCCAGAGGTCCGCATACAAGCCAGCTCTCCATTCTAATACAGCCTCTTTTTTTTCCTCCCTTTTTCTTTTTTCTTTTTTCTTTTTTTTTTGGGTAACTTTTAAGAGCAGACCTAGTTTCCAAAGTGAATTAGGCTGATCTGAATGAAGGACTATCTACTGAATGAGTATGTCTACACTTCAGTTAATTCTCCTGCGTGTTTATGTGTTTACATATGGAGAAGACATTGGTTTTGGTAGTGGGTGGCACCTAAAATGTCCTGTAATACTGAAAGAGATTTTTTTAAAGTGGAAGAAAAATATAGGAACCACTTAGTTTATTCTTAAAGTAGATTTATTAAAAATTATGGTTCAGTGCTGTATTGCTCACTGTTCACAAAATTATGCACAGAAATTAAAAAAAATAATCAAAAAAGAAAATATGTTCCATAAGCAATAGCCTAAATTCATATAAAAATTAATCAGTGAGTATAGCTGCAACAAGCATAGCACTTAACTGGAGCTATAGCTGTGATATAAAACAGCCTGTGTAATGTATCAGAGAGAAACTCAAAGCTATTATTTCAAACCCAGTTCCTCAAGAACTGCATGATGAATGCATGCAGCTTTGGAATCCAGCAAAGCTTGTGAGTCAGTAAAAAGCTCTCATACTGCCAAAGAATGAGCTCAATTTAAATCTCCATTTCTTATATGCAGAAAAGAAAGTGGCTATTCCCATATAAGTATCTCTCTTTTTTTTTTTTCTCTTTTTAATATAATAAAACCTGTGTTCGGGACTATAAAAGCTAGCTGGCTTCCAGCTTTCTGAAGGAACCTGGAACAGTTTAACATCTTGAAAGGAAATAAAGGCTTAAATGTCTGACCCTTAAACTGTGTTCCAACAGAAAGTGAGATAGTGTTAATTTTGCAGTGCAGTAACAAGTGAAATTTTTATTTGAGATTTTTTTTCCCCTGCAAGGGGGGCAAATTTACCAACGAGGCCTTCAGGAAACAAAACAGTTAAAAATTACAGTGTTAATCAGAACTATCAGTATACAGTTATTTGTATATATCTGCAAGTTTTAAGTGCTTAATGTGGGATAAAAATAAAGAAGTAATGGATAGTAGAATGTTGTCCTGAGGAAAAAAATAACAGGAGCGTGGTGTGGGTGAAGAATATGAACATCACTGGTAAGGATTCAGTGAAAGGTACATAAATGATGAGTTCATGGGTTTTTTTCTCTACAGCTTTAGGTTTTGGTGGTTTGTCTGTTTAATAGTTCTGATTTCAGAAGATTTCTGTCTGGCTCCAAAGTAGCCAGAAGGCTGTCTTCCTCCAGCAACCTACCATTGCATTAACACAATTACGTATGTTTTCTCGATAATTTTTCATGGATAGGTATCTTTTTCACCATCTGAATAGTATTAATGATAGCTTAGACATTAATCTCCAGTGTAACTGTGATACAGGCAAGGTGATCCATTCTGAATGTGTGATCACTAATTTCAGATTTAAAGAGATGGTTTTTTCTATATAGATCAGAATAGTGAAATCATAGGTTCTAGTTACAAGATGGAGAATGCCCTTTCACCCATTTTATATGATACCAAGGAAAGCAATTTTTATCTCAAAGGTTTTTACTTGGCTCTTTTTTTTCACCTTTCATTGTTTTTTTCCCTAATCATCCTGTTTAGACTATAAATATGCATATTTCTGATAAATCAATAAATACAGTTAATTTAACGATCCTGCTTCAAGTCACTGGAGCTTCTTTCTCTCTTCCTTTTGGCCTTTTGGAGATACTGTAGTGCCCATATTGACACGTGATTTACTTCATAAGTGTCATAGGTCCCCTTCCACACCCTTTCCTCCATTTGCTGTTTTCTAATGTAGCTCCACGTTTTCATTTGCACTAAGAGTTTTGAAGTATTTCCAGCTACACCATTTTAAAGTAGTGAAGCACATACGCTGTATCTGGCATTTATTCTCAGTGTTAAGTCTCGCTCTTCTGCCTTTCTTATGTCCGTTCCTCTTCCTCTTATGTTCAGCACTTCCCGAAGCCTTGTTTTCTCTTCCAGAGTCACTAGTGCAGTGCTGGCTTTGCTGATGATACAGATGGTACCAAAAAACGTAGCAAGCCTCATTCAGATAAATGGCGTCCAGAGCAAGTGATTTCCATGATGTGTGACTTCTGAAAATGAGAAATTAACAAATGTAGGAGGATCAGCCTGTTTTAAGTTTGGAGAACAGTCCACAATATTGTAGCTTGAACAGAGGGTAAAAACTATCTTGTTACCTGTAGCATACCTAACACAGTGACTTGTCAGAATTGGTGTAGATCTGAACTACCTTTCAGTAAAATATATTCCTATAGTAATTTTATTTAAAATATTTCTGAAATTACTTTTAGGACATACTGAGTTACTTGTTTCTCTCTTAGTCGTGTTTCTGTACATGACGTTAGCATGTGAGTGTGTAACCAAATTATGATGCTTATGTCTTGAGGATCAGCTGAATGGAATATTTATCATCTCTTTGGCAAGCAGCTTTGTGTTTTTTATTTAGAACTAAGTAAATCTGTTTGTTGACTATAAAAAGTGAAGATTTAATGTGTGCAGTACCATTGTCAAAGTTTTAAGTAAGTGTTAAGATGGAAACTGTAATAGTAATGTTGCTTTTGTTTTAGGGTTGGTTTCGGCCTTCTTAGAAGTGCTGTCTAAAGGCAGTGAAAGCAGGAAAAGGAAGATTTCTTCTCATTCATAAATTATCTTTTCATCTATCAGCCTGCTTCCTGCTTTCTTTTGTGCGGTTATTAACCTCACCAGGTTCTTCACTTTCAGCTTTTCTTTTGCAGCCTGACTCAGACAACATACCTCAGAGATTACCAGATACAGTCCACAGTCAAATTAAATCTCCAGTATTCTGCAAAAGCAATTCACAATTTAGTTATGAAAGTGTAGAATGTATAGGCATGCCCAGCTTCTTCTGTTGTCTAGAAACCATTAAGCATCTCCTCCATTGTTATGCAGGTTATGAGGGGCAGCTGTTTCCTGCTTTGTTTGATGCTATTTGTGTATGGCTCACAAACTCATGGCAAGCTGCCACTGTGACACTTGGATGAGTAATTTGGTTTCTCCTGGAGTACTTGTTCTGCTTGTTGCTTCTTCCAAGATCTTTATTTACTCATGTTGGAAGGAAAGACCAGCATTAATCTGGGCAAGGCCTCTTGATGAAGAGAAAAGGGCTACTTGCACCATCTGTCTCCAGTTTTTTTTGGGGGTATGAACCCCTAGCAGTCTTTAAGGTTCAGCAGTCAAGTTTCTGTGTTGATGTGGGTACTGTTGAACATTTAATATTGAAACAGGACTTCTCTGTAATGTGGTGCTGAGAGAGTTGTACATGAAAACAGTCAATATCGTGGTGCCTTTGCAATGAAAAATAATAATAAAAAATCTGTAGCCATATAGTTAGAGCTGTGTTTCTCAGTTATTTTTATTAAATAATAAATTCTTTACCTCGGTCACTGAATCTCTGGATAAAAGTGGGGAGAACAGTATAGCAGCTTCAGTTTAAATATGCTTCTAAAATACTGTTCTAGGAATGTTTTTAATACTTCCCTTGGCTTCAGGGTATACGGCCTTCCATTTATAATTGTAATCCTAGGACAGTAGGAGATGGCACTGCCCACAGGATATCACCTTTAAAGGTGTCGTTTCCTTTCCCATCTCTTCCTTCTTTTTGCCATTACTGTTTTTTTTTTTTTTGGTGGCATATGCAACAGGAAAATGCACTTAGTAACTGTACTTTGTATTAACAAAAGTAGATTTGTAGTAAATTAAGGCCAATGAATTCACAGTAATCCTCACAGAAGTATTTTTAACATACAAAACCTGTAATTAGGCAACACAGCCTTTCAAACCACTTGTCATCGTTCATCAAATATATATGGTGGTTAGATTTCACGATACCAGGACAAGGCAAGGAGAACACCACAACTTCCAGATCTTTGTAAGATCTTGATGGAGTCTACCTAATTGTTCTGGTTCATGTAGGGATAGTGACTTCTGCAGTGTTCATTCAGCACAGACTACAGGATTATATTTCAGTAGAGAGAAGATGAGGCTGCTAAACAGTTTAAAAGTTAGAGAATTTGTTGCTACTGTTTATTCCCTTTCTGGTTTTTTTTTCCTCTTCTCATTTCTTTCTTGACATGGAAGTATTAGTGCCAGACCGAAGACATTGCCATTGGTCCTGTCAGTAGCAGAGGTGGAGAAGGTTGGGTACATTTTGAGGTTGATAACAATCAACCAGTATTATTATTATTATTGTTGTTGTTGTTGTTATTTATTGATCAAAGGCTTTGCTTACAATTACAGCAGTGGAGTTGCAGGGGGTATGGTATGTGTGATGCATCAAGACTTTGTAGACAGAATTTGTGGATTCCCATTAAAATAATAAATTATATGGGAGAAGAACAAACAGTGACATCTCTGAAAGCGTTGAGATGCCAACCACACATGTATGCTTGCCTTAATTTGATGCTGCTGCTTGTCAAACCTTTGGTCTTTATGGTATCAGAAAATATGATTGCTAATTAAACTTCTGTTTCCTCCTCAAGAGCCTGCATTTTAACAAACTTAGTTAACTTTTTTCCTCACTAACATGTTTTCCAAATGGCATGCACATAGCCTGCTTGTAAGAGCTGAAGCAGTATTTGTGACTCTCTCAGTACTACGCAGTACCCTGTGGTGTGGGAGGCTGAGACAGATTCTGCAGAGCAGCAGCCACAGAAGTGTGCACAGACACACTTCTTATCCAAATTGTTTTGTTCTTATGTGGGTTTTTTCCTCCATTATACTTGAGTCATGTGCTGACTCTCAGGAGGAAACACTGGAAACATTTCTGGCTTTTTGCTGTTTAAATTGAAAAGAGGGTGACCTACAAAGAGCAAAGACTTGCTGACCTCAAACTGGTATCTTATTTTTTTCCCTTATAGAATAGAATGATTTTACTGCTCTATGAGTAGCGGTTTGTGAAAGATAAATGTGATTGCTAATCCAAATTTGCCTTTAGATAAATACTTCTCCTGGTGGTGAATTATGGGGCCTCGGGATGTACTGGTAGCTTTCTCTGTCATAGAGCTCCTAACTAAGGAAGATTTTTCTGTATTGTGAAAAGTTGAATTTTGAAAAATAATGAGGAAGACTATTTGCAATTGTGATGAAAGAAGAAAAGGACTGATTACTCGATGGAAAAATCTCATAGCAGAATTTTATATCCTATTTTCTAAGATTTTTTTTTTTGTAGTTAAAGCCATATTCTAAAATTTAAAATGGTTCAATGTGCAGCAGTTTTAACAGTTACAGCAGCTAGTGTGCTATAAAAGGAAATTACTGAAAGGAAGAAGATGCAGCGGAAACAGCACTGAAATCTTGTGGAAATCATGGGTTCTGGAGTTCCTTTGTCCCATGCCACAAATAAGAGAAGGTTTGAACTGTACCATGAATGTCCTAACTTTCCACTAAGTGATTTTTGTTATTTTATTATATAGATAAAAATAATTTGCCAGCATGACACCAGTGCAGTGAATTACTCAGTTCCTGTAAATCCGTTAGAATATATTGCCAGTGGATTTGTTTAAAAACAATTTTGATGGCATGACCGAGATTGCAACTGAGAGTACTCCTGTAGAATAGGAGGTCCTCCAACATCATTATGTTGATGTCTGAACCAATATGTGATTGTATTTTGATAATAAAATTCAGACTTTATTATAAGGGACGTTCCATGCTACGTCCCATAACTACACAGTTAGCATGCATCATTAAGTGTCCCCTCTATCTGCTCAGTGTTGACCTTTTTAACTGAATTTGTCATTTAAATCAGTCACTTGAAAATATAATTAGTTATAGCATCAAAATAATAGTGTGAAGGGACGTGCAGCAGCATACAAAGAAGGTGGCAGAGCCATGTCTGTACCGCGTATTCTCCAACTTTCCAACCTTTTAAAATTTTATGCTTTTCTGATAACATTTCCAAGTAGGATTTGTGATCATGCTGATTAAGGAAGAGTGTCTCGTTCCTCACAAGTCTCCTTCTGCTTTGTATGTTAGACTGCAGAGGTTGTTTAAGGACAGCAGCAGTCGCATACCTAGATGCACAGGCTGCCAGGTGCTTCACTGTGGCATGGGCTGTCAGGTCACTAACCATCTTCGCACATTAGAATGACTCTGGGGCTGCAGTGCTTTTGCTGAAGGTTTAGTAATCACCACTTCCAAAGAAAGTGTTGAGTGGCTGCAAAACCAGCGTAAAGCTTCTAATTCCTCCCCTCCAGCTGTGCTCTCTTTAATTTGATTAATAATGTCCTTGCCTACCTACAGATGTGCAGAAGTGTTCCTGGTCTGAGGTGTGTTCTGTAGGTGGGGTGATTACATGAAATCAAAGTACTATCCAGGGAAGCTAAATATTATTCATGTTTAATCTAATTTGTGGTTCATTTTAAGCCAGAAGTCTGAATTAAAATAATTATCTGCCTTGTCCAAAAGGAGTTAGGGTTATTTTCATATTCAGATGGAGTTTGAAGCCCCCTGAAGAAAACAGAAATCTTGGCAATAGCATCAGTTGGTACTTGGTCAGGGCAGTAGTGCTTTGCTGGCTTTTTCAACAAAATCCTTTCTTGTCTCTTAAGCTGAATTAATGATATCTTCTGTTTTAAAGACTAATTACAGACTATTTTTGGTAACCAGCTAGTTCAGTCTTAATGCCAGCATTTGTATGAATACTGTAATTCAAATTCAAAATGTTTATTTGTGTATGTGTGGTAGCTGCATGCTGATTTCCTAAGTAGTTGCCCATCTTCAATAGCACTTGTGAACAGGGTAGATAAGGCCTATTAATAAGTATTTTTTTCTGGATAGCAGAATGTAACACAAACAGCCTGTCTTTTCTACACCAACAGCTTCCCTAAATTAACTTCATAAATTTGTCCTGAAGATTTTCTGGGAAGCTGCCTCGGGTATTTCTGAAAAAAAAATATTAAAGTGGGGGGGTAGATTTGGAAATCTGTGGCTAACTAGACCGTGTTGACTACAGGAGTCTTGATGTGATGTTAGTGTGCAGCTGTTGACTTTGTCCCTAGATCTTCATCTGCTTGCTGTGTCCTGGGGAATCTCCAGAGTATATTTCACCACAGGATTGGATGACTGAGTATGAAAACCGTGCTGTACTAATAATGAGGATACACAGTTTTTCTTAATAGGCTGTGTGGTCACATTTCTCTCCATCTTACTCAGTTCCCAGAAGTTTCTTCCAGATACAATTTAATAAAAATTAATTCAAAAAAGCCCTCAGTTTTGCTTTCCTTCACTTAGATTTAACTCTTATTGAAAACATGAGCTTTTATAAACCATTTAGATTACTAAAAGCATACTACAAGCAAACAGAACCCTCCAGAAACCTATTTCCCCTCATTTGATGACTAATGGTACATTTATAAGGATCATGTCTTACTTTGGCTAATATCTTGGGAGGATAATCCATTTGTACTTTGGCAGATAAATGAGCCTTCCCAAATCGTTGTTAAAAAGCCTGCTGTGATCTCTCCCTGCAAATACTGAATAGTTAGTAAGCAAAATTAATCATTTAAAAATAAATATTAATTAGGTTGTCAGGCTATGAATCAATTTTACACACACCAGGCAGCAAAGGAAGAAGCTTTTCAAGCTCTTAGTTGTATAAAACTTGATTCTATGATCTCTGTGTAGGAAAGTAGTTGTGTTTTATTGGTTTTTCTTCCTCCTTCCTAATGATAGAAGTTGGCAGCACGTTTCAGGAGACTGGTATTTTGCCTGAAGCTTTGAAAGAGGAGTCAGCAGTGCTTTGCCATCCTTCTTTAAATAAGCTTTTCTTGGCATCTGATTTGAGCCAGCAGAAGTTCGGTATATTTCTAGGAATGAGAAGATCGTACCTAATTTATAAAGAAGCTATCACTTTTCTAGGTCACACATGGCATAAAACCTTTTTTTTTATTCTCCCTCAAGGCATGTTTCAAATAGTTACTCATCACCGTGGTGTAATATGTCTGTGGTTTCTCTAGAGAAAATAATGTTGGGTTGCTATCTTTAACATTTTGGGGCTAAATTCATTCTTGTGTGACCCTGTTCTAAACAACAGCTTTTCATCTAAGATTACATTTTGTCCCCTTACTTCAGTCCTGCCTATTCATTACTCTAGATATAAAAACGAAAGCACCGGAAAGAAGTAGGTGATTAGGGTATCATGTAGCTTTGCATGCCTAGGGTAAGTCTGAAGCTCATTTTCACAGTTTACTTCCAAGAAATGAGGTAATTGTTTAGAAAGACAGTCGTCTTGGTTGGACAGCACACAAATGCAACCATTTAAGTTAGTTGCAATTTTTGCAGAGGAAAATTCTTGCTGGAATCATGAATTATTTTGAAAGGGACCCTCCCAATCCTCTGATATTTCTCGAAATACCAGTTGGAAATAACTGCCTTTGCTGTTATGTGTTACTCGACAGAGGGCACTCTCCTGCTTTAAAAATAGGAGAAAGTATGGCTTAAAAGTACAGAGGCAAAATGCTTTTCTTTGCAGTGCTTTTTTTTCCCCCCCTAACTTGCGAATTATAATTGTGAAATTTGATATGATAGAATTCTTTACAGGATTATTTTTCATTTAATACTTCCTCTTGTGATTTGAAATGGAGATATGATGACATGGTTCCCTTAAAAAGAACCTGCTGTTTTTTTCCCTGTGCCCATCCTCTGTTCACCATAGCTTCTTCCCTAGATCGTAAATGCAGTGGAACTTCTGCAGTTCCTTTTGTAGGCAAGTAGATGGGGTGGCTGAATTTCTGAACTGCCTGAATCAACTGGCTGTAACCTCTGGTCTGGGAAGAGGCATACAGTCTTTTCAGTTCTAGCTATCTGAATCTGTGGAGCCAAGCAAAGCTATTATTCCTCTGATCCTTAAAAATGCCTGTAGTGCAAGACTTGTGCAGACTTTGTACAGGACTGAGGCTTAAGTGAGAATTCACATACTGAAACATCATCCTTTTATTTAATGCACTTACTCTTGTATTGCAGTGATTGATGGAGGATTCTTGCAGGATTGTGAAGTACAGCCAGTAATTTTGCTTGAAAATGGAATGAAAATTTCACAGAATCACAGAATGGTTAGCGTTGAAAGGGACCTCTGGAGATCATCTAGTCCAACCCCCTGCCAAAGCAGGTTCACCTAGAGCATGTTGAACAGGGTCACGTCCAGGCGGGTTTTGAATATCTCCAGAGAAGGAGACTCCACAACCTCCCTGAGCAGGCTCTTCCAGTGCTCTGTCACCCTCAAAGTAAAGAAGATTTTCATCATATTTAGACGGAACTTCCCATGTTTCAGTTTGTACCCATTGCCCCTTGTCCTGTCAGTGGGCACCACTGAGAAGAGTCTGGTCCCCTTCTCTTGACACCCACCCCTAAGGTGTTTGTAAGTGTTGATAAGATCCCCTCTCAGTCTTCTCTTCTCCAAGCTGAACAGACCCAGCTCTCTCAGCCTTTCCTCACAAGAGAGATGCTCCAGTCCTCTGATCATCTTTGTAGCCCTTCGCTGGACTCTGTCCAGTAATTCCTTATCTTTCTTGAACTGGGGGGCCCAGAACTGGACACATTTCAGCATGTCCATGTTTGCGTAATGTTCTCTTCCATAAATTCAACTGTACCACTATACAAAAATATTACTGCGGAAAAATGCCATTATTTGCAATACTGTTATTGAGCACCATTCTTCAAAAACAGGTGCTAGGACATGAAGCCTGCTTATAGCAGGCTCTTAAAGCCTGTGATGTATGTAAAGTAGGAGAAGGACTAGTTAAAAATTTCAGTGATTTATCCTAGCTTCTTGAGAAGTTACTGTAGAGAGACTGGCAGGTGAATTTTTTTTTAACCCCTTCTGGTTTCCAGATCCTTTTTTTTAAAAATTATTTTTCTGTGGGCAAAGCAGGTAGAAGATACTTTTCAGGCAAGATTATGAGGGAGCACTTTTGGTTTGTTAACCTGTGGTCCAATACTTTGAATACTGTTTCCTGATGACGATCTTGTCAGGCATGTGCTATTGAACCATATGCATGATGAGGAACCATGGTGAAATTGAAAGTCGATCGCTGACCCTGGGGCTGTCATTGTTCTCTGCTCACTGCTGTTAAAAATGGCTCTAAGTCTGCCCCAGTTTATACCAGCTGAATATAGAGAGTTCTTTGAGTTTCACAGATAAAAGTACACCCCCTCCTGCCTCTGTATTTACTGCATGTGAGCTTGATGCAGTAGTTTTAGTGACACACACCTGGAGTTTCAACTGGAGTAACACTAAGAAGCAGTCCAGTAGGTCGCATTTTTGCTGTGTATATGAAGTGGTTTAGCTGGCTCAAGAAACAATGGAATATTTTCTTATGTGTGTGTACAATAATTTTTTGTAGGATTACTGCACAGTATTTGTTTGAAGATCTCAGAATAAAAGTGGTCCTCAGGGAAAAAAAAAAGAAAAGCCTAGGACACTGATATTTTTCTGAAAACGTGATTGTATGTACATGCTTGAATATGGTTTTGAAAACATCTGTTGATAATACTATCTTTATATAGATAGAGCAGTAATTTGGGTAATTCATATTAGCTACAAAAGCTGTTGTGAGGGGAGATCTTGTTGCCAATTCTTGCTTATGCTGGTTTAAATCTGAAATGTTTCCGTTAGTTTCTGTCATTGCAAATTTGAGTTAAATTTGAAAATAGGTTTTTATCACTAGAAAAAGATTTTACCCACTTGGGCTTCTCAGTTATTAATTGTGAGGACTTCATGAGGATGTAAACTGTTGCTAGTGACTACGTCCAAGAGGGAAACTTTGGATTTAGTTTTATGTTCAGATTAGCATTGTTAGAACTCAAATGCTACAATTCGTTTTGAACTATTTCAGAACTTCAGTAGATATCTTCCACTACTTCCTTGGGAGTCTTAAGGATTTATCTGAACCAAGGTGTGAATCCCAGAATTTTGACACCCTCTGAAAAACTTTGAAAATTTGGCAGAAGTAACATCTGGAAAACAAGTCAAAACATGACATTCTGAGACTATTTCATTTTTAAACCTAGTAGTAAAGTAACTTTGCAATCCAAGTAGTAATGTAACTTTTGCAACTGTACTTCTCTTTACTTATATGGCCTGTATTTTACTTGTTGCTCTGTTTTCTTCAAAGCAAAATTAGTCAAAGCCTGGAAAACAAACTGAGCTTGCTGCATTAATGTAGTACAGTCCTAATCAAATAGTTAAATGTGTATAAATGAATTCTGTAATTACAGAAGTGGAAGCTATTGTTCACAATTAGTATATAATTGCATGTACATTTTTAAAATTATATTAGCAGAAGTGAATGTAATCGAGTAGGATGTTTAGGTAGATTATCTTGAGCAATTTCAAGGCAGAATATCTAGCCTCCCAACAAGACAGAAGCAGTTATTTGACGGTGAATTGCTAAAGCAGTCGGAAAGGACATGGCAGTTGGCTGATCCATAAAGAGGTTTCTGAAAGTCAGCAGTAGAATTTGCCTGACTCTGAAAAATAAAAGTGTTGTCCCGAAAGTAAATCGGTTTCTGTTTCTGGGATCCTCAACAGCAAAAATGACAGATTTTTACAGCATGTGTTGAAAGTATTCACCAGCTACACATTTTCAGGACCAGTGTGTAAAAATGTCAGCTAGGGGGATATATTTATTACCCACAGGAGACGTGAAAGAGCCTAATTCATAATCCATTGCAAGTGTAACATGCCACACACTCAAGAGTAAATATTAAGTATCACATTTCTTGGAATAGGTGTTTGCAACTCGCTGTTCAGGTTTTGGATATTGATGTCATCTTCCACCTCAGCTTTCCTAGCTATGGCAATATTTGAAGAGTGTAACAGCCTATGCAGTCATTAACAAGCAAAGTTGTAATGCTTAAAATGATATGACCTCATAAAAATGTTACCTAAGAAAGAAAGTATCTGAAAGTCCCGTAGAAATCTTTAGGATCTGCCTGAAGAGTTAAAGGTATGAAACTTCAGAGGATCAAAAAGCCTATCATTTTTGTTTAACGTATCTGATACTATATAGAGCATATTTTATTTTATTTCTAAAAACAAAGCAACTAGATCTGATGAAAAAGATAAGGGAGTGAGAAGTTCCATCTCTCCCTTCCAATGACAGATCGTTTTTTTTTTTAAGCTGTTCTTCCTTCTCAGGCCAGGAGCACAGAGAACAAAAGTGCTTAGAAATCACTGTGATGTTAGTAATTAAATGTAGTCAAATAATTTCAAAGATTAGAATACATTCAATTTCATTTTGCTTTTGAAAAACAAATTTCTACCTGTATTTTTCATCAAGTCTGAAGTCTCTGAAATGCCACTATGTCTGAAATGGCAGTATATGCCTTGTAAATTGCCTGGTATACCAGACTCGGGCAAAGCATTGGAGATACTTTGGTGATTAAGACTTCCACGACAGAGAACAAATGCTCTAGCATACTACAGTTATCCCCTTTTAGGCAACCTGGGGCTGTTAAGATTTTTGAGCAGTTCCCCAGAAATTGCATGCAATTTCCCATCTTCATGGAAGAGTTTGCCTGCAGAGCTACCCTTTGCTTATTCCGTGTCTTACTTCTTGGTGATGTATTGCTTCTTAACAGATCTGTTGCGAATTGTGAAAGGACTGTTTAGTGACGAGAAGTCAGTGAGGATTGTGTAATATTATAATCATAGTGTGTAATGTGTATGCACTGTTTTCATTTGAGGGTTTGTGTTATGTTGCAAATGCTTGATCAGCCCAGTGAGAGCATTACTGAGGTGACTATAGAGTCCGTTTCACAAGTTATCCCATTTAGGCAGAGAGATGCGAAGATCATCGGAATATATTATGTCAGGAGTATAGTAAAACTTACTGATAGTATATAGTAAATTGGCGTTATATATACTGATGATATTACATGTCATATTAGGGACTGGAACTCTATGTGTGTGTGCTTATTTGCAATGAAATGGCTCTATGTAAATTAGTCTGAAATTCTAATGGATTTCAGCTCACCTAACTGAGGTTTCACCCTTTCACTGTGAAAGAATGAAGAAGCTATTATACACTCTTATTTCTCCCTTTGTGCCTGCATAGTTGTGTATTTTGTTATATTGCAAGTGGAGCCGTGGTGAGGAAGGTGCTGCTCTAACAGGTTTTGTGAGGCTCTGGCTGCCTTATGTGTAAATTACTATAGCACATACTGCAGCATTCTCTGTAAGTGTTACAGTACACATCTTTATTTTACGCACTTCAGTTCAACATACCAAAAACTACTGAGATTGTTGAAAGTTGCTGTGGCAGTCTTTCTGTAGTTGAGAATTTGGAATACGTAGGTGAAATAAATATGTCTTAGTATGTTTTAACAAAATGTAAAACATTCTAAATTAGAGATGTTTAATGTAAATTGTGACATGATTTTTAGGCAGAAACATATAAGCCTGTGTTTATGAACACTTACAGTTGCATCTGCATTTTAATATAATATAAATGTAAGAAAATTGCAGTGTAGAATGGGCAGGGAGCCATTTAGCTATCAGTTAAATTGTAAACGTTTTGGGTCAGGAGCCATTTCAAATCTCCCTTCTGAGATATTCCATAAATTTTTGGATGTTATAATTTTGGATGTTTGCACATACAATTATTGGAAATGAACTTACTAAATATGCTGTCCAGGTGGGTCCCAGCTTTTTAAAAAGAAGTGCCATAGAAAAATTGAACTTGCTTCATGCATGAGATTGAAAATTTAGCTTTCATTCATATTTTTTATGTTTTATGGTATGACCCAGAAGCTAAAGACATAAGGAAAGTTATATTATTAGATTTATTTTAGTATCTTTTCCATTCTAAATGTGTTGAAAAGGTTCTCTTTTTCCCACTTTGTCTTGTGACATGATCTCAAACAAAGCTAGGCAGTGAGTGTTTTTTAGTGATAAAAATAAATAACAGTATAACGAAACAATAAGGTGGTTCTTCATTGTACTTTTCTTTCATTGTCTGTCATTCCATTAAAACAAGTTCAGTCTTTTGGGGGCTTCACAAAAGAGCTACCATTGGCAGGCATTTGACAGTAAGCAGATGACTTATTTCTTAAAGTTTCCACTGTTTAAACCGGTTTTTCATTATGTGACTGTCAGCTAAGTCTGAAATCCTGTTGCAGAGTTTTTCTGAGAGAAATTTCAGACTTGATACCAGTTTCTGACTCGTAATTCAGTTCAGTAATGGGACAACAGTAGCCTCTGGCAACATCAGACTTTTCGTGTGTTTATCGCCTCTACTCCATTCCCTAGGTGGTACCTGCTCTTCGCAGGAGAGGGACGTGTAAAGAAATAAGCTAAAAAAACAAAGAGAAAAGAAGGTCTGTGTCTTTCCCTGTAACATCGTTATGTATCCACAATTTGGAGTGGCTTTGACGCTGCATGTTTATCATGAATCAGGCAACTGAAAAACGTGCTCTGCTTTTTGACTGTTTTATCCTTCTGTTTTCTATGGGGTCACGAATTGTCCAGGAGAAGATGACTGGCCAGTCTTTTGACTCCCAAGATTTTGGGATGCTCTGTGGACATTCTTGCTTCATACAAAGGCTACAGAAGAGAGAAAGCAGCATTACTATTTTGTGCCTTTTTGGTTCATGAAGCTTCTCCTTAGAGATCTGGTCAATCTGTCTAATGTTTCATTCTGAAGACTGATGCTGCTTTGCAGAAGAAAGATGACTGATGTAGTTCCTCCTATAACTGGAAATATATAGTGGATGTTTGGCATCCAGTAGGTTTTTTTTCCTGAGTTTATTCGGCTAACTGGTACTGTTCCCATAGTTACCCAGTGTGGTAATTCAGTAAAACATTACTTTGAGTAAATTAGTAAAATCCAGCTTAATTTAAATGTACAAAATATAGCTAAAGAAAGCAAGTACTTTGTAGTAGTGTAATGTCAACTCATTGACAGAAGGGAAGTCTTACGCAAATCCTAACCACCATTAATGTAGTCCTACAGTGCCAAAGAGCAGAGTCTTGAAAGTGTGAACCTTTTTCCTAATAATAGTGCTGAGTTACAAGAGCTTTTTCAGCAATTATGTTTCCCTCTTGAAGTAGATTGTCTAGGATCAGGTATCTCCAAGTACCTTTGGGAATCCCCTCATTTTCCTATTACTGCAAAAACAAATCGAAGAAATACTTTTCCTTAAGTCTTAAATCCATTCTTCCCTGACCCTGGCGATATCAGGATGTGAAAGTCATGTCGCTTTATTGGGTATTCTTGTGTGACCAGTGTAGGTTTTGAAAACACATAGCAGTCCCATGTTTTTCATATATGGTGTGTTTAGGCAGAATGAACATCGCATCTTTACCTTATCTGCTGGAAGATGTATAATTCTACTGTGTTTTGGTTAAAGGGAGTGATAAGAATATATAGTTCTGCCTCAGAATTGCCCTCTTTCCCATTCTGGAGACATACTGTTCTAAAACAATTCTCTTAGTACACTTAAATAGCACGTTACAGCAAAACTAAAAACTTCCTTGGAGCAGAGAAGAACCAGAAATGAAAATAAACAAAAGGAAGAAATAAATACTATTAGCAAGATAAAAGGCAGCGTCTTTGGTTTCATAGTGGAAGCTTCCTGGGTCTTGCAACAAAATGAATTTTTTTTTTTCCTTCAAACCCTAAGAACAATTTGTACATTAGGAAACTGGGCCTGAATTATTTGGCTGTAGAAAGCTATGCTAAATCTGTGAAATCTGTTACTTGGAGGAAAATTTTTTTGAAATAATCACAGAGGCATTTCACTAAATGGATATGATAGTTTAGATGAAGAGTATTTTTTTAGCAGGGATGTGTAAAGACATGTGAGCATGCATTTGTGTATGGGTGTCTGGGTAACATCGTATGGTACGCCATTTAACACTCCTGTGACTTGTGGTGTAGGCACATCAGGTTTTGTACTCTGTCAGTAACTTTGTTAGAAATACTCATGGAAGAGTTGTTACCGTTTGAATGTAGCAATTACTTTCTTCTACAGGACTGAATCTTAGTCTCAAGTGTAATCGTAATCTAGTGGTAACTGCTGTTAATTGAATGCTAGTATGATTACACTTTCACTGTTGGAAATGACTGACCTGTGTATTGTGACTGTTTTATGTAACTGCATTTAGTGGTACTTATGACCTTTGTGAAATGTTTTGAGATCTTTAGGTTAAGATGCTTTGTTACGTAGTGTGAAAAACTAAGTCAATATTTGTTTTTTAGATATATGAATTCAGGAAGATTTTTATTGTATTAAATGTAGAGTTATCAATTCTTTTACCAGAGTTTTCTTGTATATTACTCTGCTTAGAATTACTACAAACAATATTAGGATCAATGTCCAAAACCTAGCCTTCTTTGTAGAGGAAGAAATGGCGAAGACTTTAACAGTTGAAGTTGCCCAAGATCACTGCAAGACTGATTGATTCATTTTACTTCATCTGCCTCTTTGTCCTTTTGGTAGAGAGGGAATGGCTTCTGGATGCTTCATTTCTCTTTTTCTCCATGTTTTTCTGTTTTCTCCTTTTATTTTGAAAACCTTGCTTGTCCTGTAGAGGTTGATTGCCAGAAGTGTTTGTTTTTATTCTTCTGCCTGACATCAGAAAACTCTTACTTTGTTGCTATCAAAATCTTTTGTTTATAAAAAGAGGATCAGAAACTTCAGAACAGAACAGTAGAATAACTGTAACAAAGTACATTTATGAAGATCAGGATTCTGAATTTAAATTGTACACCTAACCTCCCCTGTCTTCGTCTTTGGCATGACTCACATGTCTCTGAACACTTGCAAGAGAATTTACTAGGGTGACAAGAAGTTTTTTCAACATGTTTCTCTTGCTGTGTTACTAAAACAGCTTTTTTTCAAGAAGGTCTATAGCGATAATATGACCTTTAAAATGCAAGTTTCAGAAGCCTTTGCTGTATCTATATAGAAATTTTGATATAATCCTCTGTAAAAGCTTGCTTGAATGTTCTGGTTGCAGCCCTGTAGTTGTGACTTCGTGTTTGTCTTCTACGTCTGGTGCAGCTTAAAACTAAATAAGACAGCAGGAAAATTCAGGGCTCTGATTGCAGTGTACAAATAAGGTTCTTATTTATTCAGCTACTTCCTAAGCTTTCTCTGAGCCCTACTAAAAAAATGCCCAAAAAACCAAACCTCGTATATGTAGACATTCATTATTCCAATGTTTAGATATATAAAATTATTACAACTAACGTTTAGTGATGCATTTTAAATTGATTAAATTTCCAAATTAAGTCACAAGATAACTTGTTCAAATCCTTATCATTTCATTGTACTGCCCATAAGCCATGGGTTAGGGTCCATTATCCTAGGCTTTTTACAGACAATGACCAGTAAAAAAAAAAATTTTTTCATGCCAACTTGGTTTTTTAGATTCTGTTGCATGTCTGTGGAGTTCTTTTTCAAAGAGCTTATGCTATTTTTTTCTTCCTATGCTATATAACCTTCCAAAGGTTAGAATGTGAAACAGGAAAGGTTGACAAATCCTGATTTAGGTAGTTTGATATCCTATTAACATTTGTCAGCAACTGAAGGATGATTAGCCTTGTTTCAGCAGTTTGTAGCACACTTTATTAATTTAAATGCAGTTCTTTGGTATAGCACACCTTGAAACCTCCCCTGTTTACCCTAGTCCATTCTGTGCTCTAACGTTGCTCAAGGGAAACAACATCCTCTTTACAGTCCTCTTACAAACTGTTTTTTTGTGGTCTGCTATGTAAAAACAGTTTCCTAACTTGGACTGGTTATCAGTCAGAAGTTGCTGCTTTCTGACATGTTAAGGAACACATGCCCCAACTGTCTAGTTTTCAAGACAGTGAAATAGACTAGTGTTACTCTCCTTGAATGTTACACCTGGTTCAAATATCTGCAGGTTTGCAGGAGTCTCCAAAGCAGCATATCTTGCTGTACAGCCCTATGAGGCAAGGTATTTGTATGAACCACATTTATAGATTACAAGTCAGTGGGGTCTGAATCTGTAAATTACTTATGTTGTTGAGCTGTCATAAATAATAATTCTACTTTTAAGCTGCATTATCAAGAATTTTTTTTTCCCCCACAAGAGAGACAAATCTGTGGTCATGATGATGTCTTTGTAACAACTTCCATTCAACTGCTTGGATCTGATCACACGCCATTGCTCTTAATTTTGCAATCAACGTAAATTGTACTATCCAGACCTAACTAATATGACTGTGCTTGATTCTTTAGTTACTGTCAGCCAAGCCCTACAGCCACAGGCTTTTTTCTGGTTGGTTTGGGTAATCCTTTTACAAAACAAATGATGTTCCCTCCCATGTAAGAGAATTCTTTAAATGAGCACCTTAAAATCAGCCAGTCCACAGAGACCATTGATACAAAGCAACCTCGCCTGCTTGTGTCAAGCATATTGATTTCTCCTGTGGATTTAAGATCGCAGAGGAGTTTCTTTTGAAATAGACTGTGCATTTCTGCATGATGTCCCTCATATAAATCATGCTGGTAGGTTGGAGTGCTAATTTGGGAAAATTACAGAGACTGCAGCAAAAAGAATATGAAAATATGAAACTTTTTCAATGCTTTCTACATTGATTGTAGCCACTGTTGTAAGGATCCAAATGGTTGATGCACATACAGAGAGAATACGAGACCAAATCCACTGGCTGGCCCAATTAGTCCCTAAGAAGTGTCAGAGCTTTCAAAAAATTATGAAGATAATAAATAGAAAACTGACATGATGAAGCCTAGAGATTAGAAAAATATACTTAATGGATTGTGGCCGAAAGAGTATTGCCAGAAAGACCAGCATAAAACTATAACACTATTTAAATTCAGAATTAGTTTTTAAGACTGTCAATAGTTTTCTTACCTATGTTCTCCTTATCTCTAAGCCATGTATTTTTCACATTGAACTTGGAGGTTTTTATTCCCTCTTGAGTAAACAACAATTGCAGGTATAATATTTTAAGTAATGAGCAGTAACATCATTCTCCTGGACTGTCTAAAAAGGGGGGCGGGTCTTGTATGTGTCTAAACAGAGGATAAATTTATAAAAACATAACAAGAACACTCCTTTCAGTATACCTTCAGCTAATGGAAAGAGGTTTGTGTCCTCACCTCAAATGCAGACTAGATATGAGAGTTGAATCCCTCATTTTTTTTGCTTGACGAAGTTTTCATCTGCTGTCTTTTCTGCGTGTGTGTGTGTATTTGCATGTGTATATATCTCTACACAGATAAGATACGTTCATGTTTTTGTTACTGAAATGTGTACACAGTACTTCCAGGACAAATTAGAAATCGTTGCGCTGTATTTCTTCGGTAGTTCTGACTCCATAGGGTTTAACTAAATTCTAATATTTAGGAGGGTGATGGCTTTATTAGGGATTATTTCCTATTAGCAACTCCCAATTTTAGACATTACTTTTTAAGAATCTCTGTAATTTATAGTACAAATTGAAACTAGAGACAATTTGTAATAATCTTGCTTTTCTTTTTTAGTAGTAACTTCTGTTGCATTTGTGGCAACGTTAAGAACTTTTTTTATCAATCTCTCTGAAAGGCATATTCCTTCCCTCCTTTCCATTCTCTCAGCTACCATCAGAGTCTAAATCTGTCAAGTTGGTTAACTAGTCATCATTTAAGAAACGTGTTTTATGTACTCTAAGATTGTCCCTGAAAAAATAAAATGAAAGCTTTATTTAAAATGAGCTTAATTAAATACAAATTTTAATGTGAATGCTTCATCCATTTAATCTAAATAATACTGGATTGGAGTAAGCATAGTCTGAAATAAGGGCCCATATGTACATTTATTAATTCACTTTCTGTTATAATATCATATTTAGCACTATTTGTCTTGGAACACACTGTATCATCACTGATTCATAATTTACTCTTGTTCATTCTCATTAATTCACCATTTACTTTGAAGTCTTCCCCAATAAATCAACATTACTGTTTCCTTCCTACACCATCACCAAGTTTGTTCACATGAATACAGATTTTGGTAAAATATCCATCTTTGAGTATTTTGGGGGTTTACTGTCTTTTCTATCTTTACGTTGTCTAAGTGTCCTGGGTTCAGTTGCTAATGAGTGGTTCAATTGGTGGAATGGATGGTAGGTATTCTGTTTAACCGTGTCTTTTAGCGTGAAAGGTCAACAATATGCTGATCCATGTTGAGATCCATATACTTTCCATAAAACAGTGAAGTTTTTTTCTGTTCTTCCTTATTTCTGGAACTCCCTGTAATGGTTGTCTCCTTTTTCCATCTTCAAAGCCTTCTTCATAGTACTTGGTTTTGCAAATTGCATATACATGTTGGTGATATGGCCAATATGAAAAAATATTCCTGTTAATCATGTTCACTGTGTATGAGTTATCTACAAACATAGAAAATGAAGTAAATTTTACTGTTTTGTTTGTTTTGAATTAGACTCATGCACAGCTAGTTCGAGAAGTCGATGTAGAGAAGGTGTCAACTTTTGAGAACCCGTATGTAGATGCAATAAGAAGCTTATGGAATGACCCTGGAATTCAGGAGTGTTATGATAGACGACGGGAGTATCAGTTATCAGATTCAACGAAATAGTAAGTACATGCTGGCTACAAACAACTATGTATAATTTTTTTGTTTCTAACAAAGTAATATTTGCTTTTTAGCTTCTTATACTATATGTCTGTGTACATGTTTGTATGCATATGCAGCACAAACATACTTGTATCAGAAATAGTGTGGTTATATCAGAAATAGCGTGGCCAGCAGGACCAGGGAAGTGATCGTCCCCCTGTACTCAGCACTGGTGAGGCCGCACCTCGAATACTGTGTTCGGTTTTGGGCCCCTCACTACAAGAAAGACATTGAGGTGCTGGAGCGAGTCCAAAGAAGGGCAACGAAGCTGGTGAAGGGTCTAGAGCACAAGTCTGATGAGGAGCGGCTGAGGGAACAGGGGTTGTTTAGTCTGGAGAAAAGGAGGCTGAGGGGAGACCTTATCGCTCCCTACAACTACCTGAAAGGAGGTTGTAGCAAGGAGGGTGTTGGTCTCTTCTCTCAGGTAACAAGTGATAGGATGAGAGGAAATGGCCTCAAGTTGTGCCAGAGGAGGTTGAGATTGGATATCAGGAAAAATTTCTTCACTGAAAGGGTTACCAAGCATTGGCACAGGCTGCCCAGAGAAGTGGTTGAGTCACCATCCCTGGAGGAATTTAAAAGATGTGTAGATGCGGTGCTTGGTGACATGGTTTAGTGGAGGACTTGGCAGTGTTAGGTTAACAGTGGGACTTGATGATCTTAAAGGTCCTTTCCAATCAAAATGATTCTATGATTGAATATGCACTTACTAAATTGAATTCAGAGGATACTTTAAGGAGTGAGTACATCTAGTTTAGGATTATATCTGTGTTTGTTTCACAGAATGACAGTCTGTGACCATTTGAAGTCTTAAAGTAAGATTCTAACTAGGGATAGTTAGTCACTGATGGTTTTGTTTTCTTTTGTTATACCTGTTCAAGCCCTTACTGTCCTCTGATATACACTCACAAATGCTCGCTGGACAAAAATACTTCCATGTAGTATGACAGTAGTGAATACTGCGAAGTGCAATCAAGGTAGACCTCAATACAATTCATAAAAAATTATAATGCCCCGTTACTACTATTTTCCCAGGTTTTCCCCTTTTCCCTCACAGATTGCTTTTGCAGTTCTAGTGGTGAGGTAAATAGTACTAAGCAAGGGTTCTTGTGTTTTATTGAACTGCCTTTCTTTTATTGAAACAAAGCTAAACTTTGAAGAACAATGGCTGCCAGGAAGACAACAGGAAAAGCACTTCAAGTTAAACACTATTTGTTATAGATCAACAGTATTCAAAGTGTGTATGTGACTAAACTATATCTGAGATGTTACGCATTTAGTTTCTTGGGGCAGGAATCTGATAAAATAGAGCTGTGAAATTTAACATTGGAGTCTGAGGACTGCCTGAGGATTGACTCCATGAAATTCAGTTACTCGAGTAATGTCGCATGTAGCTCAGATAAAATTTCTTGTCTGTTGTCAAAGAAATGGGTGATGGTAAGCAATGATGACCTTTTGATGTTGACCACCATTAAAAAATACAGCATAGTTAGTTATTAAAGCTGTGGCAAAAACCTCCATGGTCTCCACATGAATTTTTGTATTAGCTATGAAAATTATTCTGATGATATCATTCCAGTCTCCATTTGTCAGGTGTACATGAACGGAACCCTCTTATTGAGGAAAGCACAGAAGAACAGAAAGGCACTGTGAAGCTCCCGTTAAGCTCATTGGAACAAGGCTGTGGACTTGAGAGGTCTGGGATGACATTTATCTGCACAGTAGTCTGAGAATTCTTGTCTAGCAAAACACTTGATATGTGATTTAGTCAAGAGAAACTTATTAGTATCTTGCTGATGCAATTTAGGCAGCTGAAGAGCTACAAAAGCATGACGTAGGTCTCCTCAGATTTGCTCCAATGCTATCACCACACCGTGTTCTTCTGACATATTTGCCCAATGCATAGGGTTCCTGTTGCCCTATGCAGTTTGCTGTCCTGTGGAGCTGGTTACCTTCCCAACCTATCACTTCTATCATTTGTGTATGCGTGTTTTGGTGCACAGTGTGCAAAGCCCAAGGGCATCTCTCTTGTACTGTTTGGATTCTCATTGTCCCCAAAGATACCATACTGTGTTTTATTTTCCAGTGGTAAGAAAACAAATAGACTATTACATAAAGTGAAAAACTTTAGGGTGCATAAATGGTGAAAAGAAAATTTCAGAGGTAAGTTACGGACTTTCAGATTGTTTCCATACTGAAATAAGCAGCAAGCATAAGCAGAAGGTGAAACAGAGCTTGTCTTATACTTTGAATTTCTTGTATCTGTAGGTCCTAACTTTGTTTCCACAACAGATATGATACTGTTTTTAAAGTTGAAATAAATGTATGTATTTTGTGTGCTTGCCTTAGAGAATAAAAATAGAATTACTTACTCTCCGAAGTAGGAAATAATCATCTGATGCTACTTCAGATCAGGTTGTGCTGAATAGTATAGTTTTGACCTAGTTCTAATGAAATTGTCACCATAGTGGATCTTTTGAGTAGTGTTAAAAATAGTAGGGAATAATTCATTAAGTAGCTATAGAAACAAATTGCTAGTACATTGCCTTGCAAAAGGTAAATGTACTAGTTGAATCGTTATTTTTCAAGCTCAACATCTTTAGCAATTTAACGTGAGTTTTTGCAGATTTGGTGACTTTAACTATAATCTATTATAGTTCATACTATGGACTTCTGCAAAATCTGTTAAAATTAGAATTGTGAATCACTGTATATGAGTCTTTAGAAGAACCTTTCAAATATTTACGCTTGCAAGTAGAGGTTTTTCATGTTATGTAAATCCAGTAAAAGCAATTAGCAGAAACCAAAGAATCATTGTTTCAAAAATACAGTGTGTATGTTTAGCAATAAAACACCCAAAGAGAATTTGCTAGCTTTAAATCCCTGTCACAAAGCAAGAAAAGAAAATCCTTAAAACTTACTACTGGGATTCACAAGGCAGTAAGACAGAAATAAGTGCCCAGTGTCCATTGATTTGGTGAGTGTTAGTAATTTCTTTTGACTTGATATGTGAACCAAAATGGTTTGCTGTCCACCAGACCTCTTGTAAGCATATGTGGCAATATGCCACACATGTTCTTCATTCATCCCTTGCATGAACCTCTCACCTTCTCAGTAGTTTCCCTGTGCTTTTGTAGCAGTAGTATTTTCAGTCTGTTCCCTGTATTGCTTTTTTTCACCTGTCAATGTTGTTACGTGTAGTCTTCCTAAATATCTTCCTCTGTATTTTCTCTTTTTTTTTTTATTGTTTCTAAATTCTGTTTCTGGTTTCTAATATATCCTGTATGTTTCTATACTTTCACTTTATTTTTTGATCTGCTTTGTCATTGTTAGCTACACTTTTGATGTTTTTATACCCACTGCTGGTACCCTGGAAGAATCCATCAGATGTGCGTTTACCAGAAGAGGTGAGGGTAGGGTCTGAGAAAGAAAATTTCCTGCATCATAGGAATTAATTTGGACCTCTTGGAGGCTCAGCAAATACTTTCCGTTCTCTTCCCTTGCCACTGATATCAGGGATATCACCAGGCAACTCGCCAACCTGGTGAAGGCCACAGACTGCTACCCCCTGCTGATCTTCCAGACAGGTGGGGAAGAAGCTGCATCCCATAGTCTGAGGGGGATGAAGAAAGACTACAAGGCCCTAGGACGGTTGGTGAAAGAGTCTGGGGCACAAATTGTTTTCTCCTCCCTCCTTCCATTTTCAGGTGATGACGTGGGATGGAATAGTAGGATTCTCTCTATTAATGCCTGGCTACGAGACTGGTGCTACAGGCAGGGCTTTGGGTTCTTTGATAATGGCTGGTTTTATAAGACACCAGGCATGACGGTAATACATGGGAAAGGTTTATGTCGTAGGGGCAAAAGGGTTCTGGGACAGGAATTAGCAGGGCTCATTCGGAGAGCTTTAAACTAGATTCGAAGGGGGATGGGGTAGTAGCTGGGCTTGCACCACTGGGGCAACGCTCTAGTGTTGAGGTAGACCAGGAGGCCTCCCATCCCCCTGGGGTGAAATCAGTGTGCTCAGCTCGCTCCCTGAAATGCCTGTACACCAATGCACGCAGCATGGGGAATAAACAGGAGGAGTTGGAAATCCGTGTTCGGTCGGGGGGCTATGATCTAGTGGCAATTACAGAGACATGGTGGGACGCCTCACATGACTGGAATGTGGTCATGGATGGCTATGTCCTGTTCAGGAAAGACAGGCCACTAAGGAGAGGTGGTGGAGTTGCTCTTTATGTGAGTGAGCAGCTAGAATGTATTGAGTTCTGTCCAGGGGCGGACCAGGAGCGAGTTGAGAGTTTGTGGGTGCGAATTAAGGGGCAGGCTGGCAGGGGTGATACTGTTGTGGGTGTTTATTACAGGCCACCAGATCAGGATGAGGAGGGTGATGAGGCCTTCTACAGGCAGCTGAGAGCAGTCTCGCAATTACAGGGCCTGGTTGTCATGGGGGATTTCAACTACCCTGATATTTGCTGGGAGGCCTACTCAGCCAGCCATCCTCAGTCCAGGAGGTTCCTCCAGTGCATTGATGATAACTTTCTGATGCAAATGGTGGATGAGCCAACTAGGAGAGGGGCGCTGCTGGATCTTATCCTCACTAACAAGGAGGGTCTGGTTGAAGAGGTGAAGGTTGAGGGCAGCCTTGGTTGTAGTGACCATGAGATGGTAGAGTTCAGGATCTCATGTGGCAGGAACAGAATAGCTAGCAGAATCACAACCCTGAACTCCAGGAGGGCCAACTTTGGCCTTTTCAAGCAATTGCTAGGGGAAATCCCATGGGACAGGGTACTAGAAGGTAAGGGGGCCCAAGATAGTTGGTTAGCATTCAAGGACTGCTTCTTCCAAGCTCAAGATCAGAGCATCCCAGCAGGTAGGAAGTCAAGGAAGGGTACCAGGAGACCTGCATGGTTAAACAGGGAACTGCTGGGCAAACTCAAGTGGAAGAAGAGAGTGTACAGATCATGGAAGGAGGGGCTGGCCACTTGGGAGGAATATAAGTCTGTTGTCAGAGGATGTAGGGAGGCAACTAGGAAAGCTAAGGCCTCCTTGGAATTAAACCTTGCAAGAGAGGTCAAGGACAACAGAAAGGGCTTCTTCAAATACGTTGCAGGTAAAGCCAACACTAGAGGCAATGTAGGCCCACTGATGAATGAGGTGGGGGCCCTGGAGACAGAGGATAAAAAGAAGGCGGAGTTACTGAATGCCTTCTTTGCCTCTGTCTATACTGTTGGAGGCTGTCCTGAGGAGCCCCGGACCCCTGCGGCCCCAGAAGAAGTCAGGATAGAGGAGGAATCTGTCTTGGTAGATGAGGGCTGGGTCAGGGACCAATTAAACAATCTGGACGTGCATAAATCCATGGGCCCTGATGGGCTGCACCCGTGGGTGCTGAGGGAGCTGGCGGAAGTCATTGCTAGGCCACTCTCCATCATCTTTGCTAAGTCGTGGGCAACAGGAGAGGTGCCTGAGGACTGGAGGAAAGCGAATGTCACTCCAATCTTCAAAAAGGGCAAGAAGGAGGACCCGGGTAACTATAGACCGGTCAGCCTCACCTCCATCCCCGGAAAGGTGATGGAACAACTTGTCCTTGGTGCTGTCTCTAGGCACATCAAGGATAGGGGGATCATTAGGGGCACTCAGCATGGCTTCACCAAGGGGAAGTCATGCTTAACCAACTTGATAGCCTTTTATGAGGACATAACCCGGTGGATAGATGATGGTAAAGCTGTGGATGTGGTCTATCTCGATTTCAGTAAAGCATTTGACACAGTCTCCCACAGCATCCTCTCAGCTAAACTGAGGAAGTGTGGTCTGGATGATCGGGTAGTGAGGTGGATTGTGAACTGGCTGAAGGCAAGAAGCCAGAGAGTGGTGGTCAACGGGACAGAGTCCAGTTGGAGGCCTGTGTCTAGCGGAGTCCCTCAAGGGTCGGTACTGGGACCAGTTCTATTCAATATATTCATTAATGACTTGGACGAGGAAATAGAGTGCACTGTCAGCAAGTTCGCTGTTGACACAAAACTGGGAGGAATGGCTGACACACGGGAAGGCTGCGCAGCCATTCAGAGGGACCTGGACAGACTGGAGAGTTGGGTGGGGAGAAATTTAATGAAATATAACAAGGGCAAGTGTAGAGTCCTGCATCTGGGCAAGAACAACCCCATGTACCAGCACAAGTTGGGGACGGACCTGCTGGAGACCAGCGTAGGGGAAAGGGACCTGGGGGTCCTAGTGGACAACAGGATGACCATGAGCCAGCAGTGTGCCCTTGTGGCCAAGAAGGCCAATGGCATCGTGGGGTGTATTAGAAGGGGTGTGGTTAGCAGGTCACGAGAGGTTCTCCTCCCCTTCTACTCTGCCCTGGTGAGGCCGCATCTGGAATACTGTGTCCAGTTCTGGGCCCCTCAGTTCAAGAAGGACAGGGAACTGCTAGAGAGAGTCCAGCGCAGAGCCACGAAGATGATTAAGGGAGTGGAACATCTCCCTTATGAGGAGAGGCTGAGGGAGCTGGGTCTCTTTAGCTTAGAGAAGAGGAGACTGAGGGGTGACCTCATTAATGTTTATAAATATGTAAAGGGCAAGTGTCATGAGGATGGAGCCAGGCTCTTCTCAGTGACATCCCTTGACAGGACAAGGGGCAATGGGTGCAAGCTGGAACACAGGAGGTTCCACATAAATATGAGGAAAAACTTCTTTACTGTGAGGGTGACCGAACACTGGAACAGGCTGCCCAGAGAGGTTGTGGAGTCTCCTTCTCTGGAGACATTCAAAACCCGCCTGGACGCGTTCCTGTGTGATATGGTCTAGGCAATCCTGCTCCGGCAGGGGGATTGGACTAGATGATCTTTCGAGGTCCCTTCCAATCCCTAACATTCTGTGATTCTGTGATTCACTGGATGCTCCAAAGGTTGGGTGTTCATATTGTTTTTAAAAGCAATTTCTAGACTTCTCTGTGGTAAAGTCAAGAGCACATCAGGTAGGAAGAGATTATTCACTTCCCATATACATTACAGGGTGACTTAGCCACTTACAACTGCATCGCTTCCCTTTAAGATACTGTGCACAGTGTGGGTTGTAAACCAACACCACAATGTGGATTGCCTTAAGTAATAGCTGTGTGAGATGAGATCCCTTAATATGTACTGTGCGGGGTGTCAAGACCTTAATCTGAATGTAAACAGGTTACCAGTCAACCGCCTGGTTAAATCATGGCTTTTCAAAGCCTGAAAAAAGGAGAGGCAACAGTCTTTACTGTTGTCAGTAAGAGAGACAGTTGTCATAAGTAACATTTCACATTTATGTGACAACTTGCAGAATTTGGGTTGCAACTAGAACTTGTGGAGATTCATCACTGTTTTTACCCAATATGACACTAAGGGCTTTCCCTTCATTAAGAAATCTGGCCCCATGAAAGGGAAGTATTTTGTCATTGTTTACCTCCAACCAAGGGCTTTCTAGTTGCTGCATGATCACTGAGGGTACATGTTTAGTTTCCCTTCCATGGCTGTGATTTCTAACAGTTCAGATAATTAAATATAATTTTCCCTCAAGCTCTTGCCCCACTGTGTTAGCTATGCCAGTAGGTGTTTAATACCCCACTTCTGTTATTATTTAATGCACTGCTTTATTAGTCATATATGCCACGGCATTCTCATACATACATGAGAGTCCTTCAGGCTTTTGTTTCAGCATTTGCTATCACCTTTAACAACTCAGTTCCTACAGTTATACAGCCATGCATATACCTATGATCATGTGAGTTGAGTGAGCTGGACAGTTAGTACAGAAATGCAGATTCAAGTATTTTACCATGTAATAAGAGCTCCACGCTGTGACTCTGAGGACATCTTCAGAATATCACTAATTGTTAACAGGGAAGAAGGAGATTAATCCTAATGATGTCTGCGCGTTAAAGTTGATGTTTCATCTTTTGTGAAACTATTGCATGAATTATAGTGCGTTGGTCATCTAGTAATTTTTGTATGACTGTGTTCCATCTGAATTTGAAGTTTTTTGTGACTTCAGCTGAACAATTCCTTCATACCTGTCCATTAAAAATAATATTTTGCTTCTGTGTTCCACTTCTGAAACAGGTGCATTTCAGTGGAATTACTGTGTGATAAATATGAGTGCTTAGGGACACACAAGGGGAAAAGATCAGTGTACGAATCCAAGTTTTTACTACAGCAGTTTATTTCATTTGCTGGTATTGCCTCTAGCGATCAGAACATTCATTCTTTTATTTCATAAAGCTGTAGAGAATTCTTAGGGCATCATGTGTCTGTTTGAGCCTTTCAGAAGGACTAATACTGTCCTAAATGGAGACCTGCTATGCAGCTGACACTGATACAGAAAATGATGAACAACTGTCTATGTGATATCTGTGTAACAGTCATTTGGTGGGTGTGAGAAAACCAAATACTCGTAAGATACATAAGCACATCATTATTTAATAAACATTTTAGTACTGTTCATTGATTCTTTCTTCCCTTCATTTGTAAAAATGTACTTGAAGGTTCTAAAGCTATATTTGGGGGCAATTTCTATTGCAGAATGGTAGACTCTGCTTTTATGTATTCACAGTTTACACAGCCTTACTTGTGTAAGGTTTGCAGTAAGATAAAAACAGCAAATAAAAATGAAAGTCTGAAGATGAAGTACTAGCAGCAGAAGCATGCTAAGCCTATCTTACACCTTAGATATAGTCCCCAAATATAAAAGGAAGGTCTGAAGAAAGACGGGACGTCATATCTGCTGCATACCAAAGCACTGCATCCTATAGGAAAACTGAAGATTATGCAACAGACCTAGGGAAATTCAGAAAGGGAAGTGGGGTTATATAAAAGCAGTATACGGTATGTATTTCTTTCAGGATCCTTTTTCCATGCAGTGCTGAATATGTTTTTAATATCTGTATAATTTTTAAACCATATTTCCTATTAAGAAAAGTTTGCACAAGCTTTTCTTTATTTGATGACGTGCTTTTCTTTAGCCTTTGCTAAGGTTGGCTTTTAGCCATGTAGGAAATTGAGGGAGACAGCTAGGTAGGATTTGGGTGGGATAAGGATAAAAAGAACACAGTGCAGACTTCTTCCTACCTCACTGCAAAGATCTTAGGTTTACTATGTTTACTTTAGATTAAGATTAGATAGTTCTGGAAACTGGGAAACGTGCCTCAACTCTTCACTGGTCGTGTAGAGGCTCAGAAATGCAGACCTCTACAGAAATTCTGAAAACACAGCCAATACTTGTTTACACTTAGCTTTGTTCACGGCTTGTGTTTGTACACTGAAAACTGATTCCATTTACTGTGCTGCTGCTGCATGTTAGCAAAGAGGACACTTGTGTCAGTTATTCTGGCAGCTCTGTGAGGTAGGAAAAATCCTGCTACAGCAACTCTAACTTTTTGCGTATGTGGAGTTGAAAGACAAGCAAGTTGTATGCGTTTTCAAAAATGCAGAAAAAGGCTTTTCCCTTTCAAAGTTTGTTTTCCAGCACATGGTCAAAATTAGTGCTAGTTTGGGGTAGTCTCATCAGCCAGTTCGGAGTTTTGCAAAACAAACAAAAAAGCTCCAACCCCTAAAAACCACACTAAACCTCAACAACAGTATGGAGGGTAGCCCTATCCAATTCCAGGATAGCCAGGCTCCAAAGGACAGAGATATATCAAGTCTTATCAAATAGTTTGCCTAACTAGCCTTAGTCATAGACTTTGGTTAGGGTTTTATTTTCGTTTGCACCACCACTGTATGTGTATGAGAGAGAACATTTTGTAGAGCGTCATACCTATGAACTATCTTGACTTGGAGGAAAATACTTTTTTTTCATTAAACTTGAAAGCTTTAGGGTTGAAAAGATCTACATGTTTATGGTTACTGTCATACCTGGAAAAAGTCAGCCATGCATATCTGTTTTCCATGTGGGTGAACACAGTAAAAGCATTTGCATATGAAGTGTTGCTGGTAAGCCTGGCTTTTATAGCTGTGGTTACACTGAAATCACCCAACAAACTTACTGTTAAACAAAAACTTTGTGGAATTTCTTGGGGTTTGTCCTTTCCCTCTTGCCCTGTACTCTCATTCTCCCCATATAGATTTATTAGTCTATTAGTCACACTGTTTGCTGGCTAGGTGTTAACAAGTCATCTTTACTGGTTTTAGACTGACCGTTTTAGATAGTGCCAGTAATTACCTCTATCTCTACGTGTTTGGTTTTGTTTTAGAGATTTCTCTTGGAGTGTTTCTGGTGTGGTGCCGGGCCAATCCCTTCTCCTCAGCAGCGCGTTTCAGGGGCACTCTATTCCCCAGGGACTTCTATGTTCACAAGGTCTCGCAGGCAGACTCTCTCTAAGCACAGCGTTTCTTAGTGTGCTCGTGAATATTAATTCAGCATCTTGCTACGTCAGTTTTGCTTGCTGAGTTTGGGAAGAGTTATTAGGCAGTACTGATCAACAGAGCAATCTCATTCTTAACCTCGGAAAGGGAAACGAGTGTTATAGATGAATGAACGTTGGAGCTTTTCTACCTTTGTCTGCCCATGCCTTAATGCCTTCTCTTGATTAATCAGGCTATACACTAAACTTAGTTTAAAGTTACAGAAATTCATCTTATGGAATTATTCCTGAGAAAATGCTACTTTATCACTTGATTGCCTGCAACAAAAATCTGAACTGAAAGATGCTGGAAAACCATAGCTTATGGCTGGAGGAGGGTGTGTGTTTGAAGTGCTTGCCCCATGTTTCTTCACGTTGAGCGTGTTTCAAGACCTCATTCACTGAAAGTAAATTCAAATAAGTTTTGATGGTCTGTCTTTGTTAGGTGATGTAGCTCTGGGAAATTAATTAAGGCTGAATTTTGAGCTACCTGTTCATGGTGACGGGGTTTATATTTAACTTCTCAAATAAGGTTATGGGTTAAAACAACTCTAGTCTGTTTATTAAGGTTAGGACTCTCACTTCTTTGCCTGATTTCTGTATGGGAAAGGCATGTAGGAAAGTACAGAGCCAGTCAGTCTACTCCGTGATCCACTCCTGCTGTTTATTTTGAAATGTGAACAGACAGTACCTTTGAAACGTGCTCTCTGTCAGGGGCATCATTAGCACCTCCACAGCCTGGCAGCTTCCCTGAAGCTGGCCACAGGCTTGAACCTTGTCTTAGGTGATCTGAAGTGCGTTAATAAGTAGTTCTCTCTCAGCGCTGACTGGGAAACAAAAGGCTGCCTCCACTTGTGATCAGTGTGCAGATCACAAGCGTGCTGCAAGACGGTGGTGGTTTCACCTGACATCAAGGGCGGGCCAGTGCCAGCAGCTCATTACACGCGCATCGCCTCGGCAGTGCACCTTCTGCCTGTCGCTATAGCAATCCCCTGGAAAATTACCTCAGCAGCCACCAAAATTCATTTTTACAAAACTAATTACAGGTATAATTAACTTCTAAAACTTGGTCTGTACTGTAAATTTACTCAGACTGATGTGGTTTGGCTTTTTTTTTAAGTAATTTCATGCAATTTTCCCTTTTTTGTTCTTTGTATAATGCCTAGCTGAGTAGCTACTGTTTGGGTGAGAGGCCGTATAGCTACAGTGTGGCTCATCAAAGTGAGACACTTCTTAGCAGGTGATAAAAATAAACTCGGAGTGCGGTATCATTGAGACCTAAATGGCTTGTACAGTTGCCACTACCCATATAACTGAATTCCCCGTGGTAACTCTGGTGGTTACTTGCTTTTGGACTACCCCTCAGGACAGCTGCCAGGGTATTTCCAGTATCTTTATTGCTATTATGATTTTATATTTTGAAGTTAATAAACTGAGGAAACATCTGGTTTGGGCAGTTGTAGGCAACGCTCTTTTTTGTGGAAGTTCCATGTTTATGACAAGTCTTGTGGTTTGTTTGCAAGAGTGCATGCACAGCCGTTTCTAGTACACACCGAAAAGTTAGTTGCATTGCAAAGGCTGATTGCAGTACTTGTGTATACATTTTGAGTTAGGCACGTATCCTAAAATACCCTGTACATATATATCTCTTACATGCTTAAATTTTTTTGATTGTGCACGGGATTTGTTTGCCCAGGTGAGCAATACATTTGTCAGTACTTTGTTTAGGGCTGCATTAGATAAGTGCTTTAAAGCCATGGAGAATCGTTTTTTTAATAAGCAGGTATACAAAAACATCAGTAAAAATCTTCATTTTCTTTCACTCCTCACCCATCTGAATTCAGAGACTTGAGACATGTCACATAGCCCTGGCTTCATAAGTCCTCTTCTGGTTGCAGATAAGCCAGTGGAGGAAGTAACTCCACCCTGCTTTCCTGCTGGAGCTTAGGACTTCCCACACCCCAGGCTGTATCCATCAAAGCTTAATCTGAACAATTTCAATAGTGTTTCTTCACTGTTCCAAATAATTTTGACAGAAATGTGTTATCAAGCCACTGCACAAACAAAAGAGCTGGCAGCTGGGGATGGATAGAAGTGCAGCTAGAGTGGGGCTTGAGCCAACACAGGTGAAGGTGGAAAAGAATTGGCATTAGCTGGCATGTTTTGATGGTTTTATTTAAAGTTGCTGCTTGCTAAATTAATTTAAAAATAAATAAGTTGTTAGTTTAATAAGCTGTAGGATGCTTAAAGCCTATGCATGCAGCGCAGTATTCCCCTGGTGATCAGAGGATTTCTTTAAACCGTAGCTTTCATGTGTGGAAAAAAAGTTAAATTTCCAGCCCTTTTGGTATGAGGAAGATTTGAAAATATAAGTCTTTATTGTGGCAGTGTATTAAACTATCATAAACCCAATAAATGAAATTCTGAATTTTCAATGTTACAGGAACAGCTGTAATAGTAATATGTGAAAATTGTGTGTGCTTTTAGTATGTCGTTAAATATTAATGGTATTCCAGTTGTCTTTTCTTTTTATGTAAATAGTCACCCGTATTCATTTACATATTCCCTCTCAGCGTTTTGAAATAGTGAGTCAACCCAACAAATCAGTTATTCAGAAAAATCAGACTGTCACCCCACCCCTCCTAATGCAATGCAAAAATCTTTTCTTGTTCTTTGAGAAGAGAAAATGTCTTGGTTTTTGTCTGTGTAGTACTATGGAGACAGAACTATAGAGTTACACAATTAATACAGAAGTGATTATAATGTATTGAGCGTTAAGTGTGTTGATTTGCTCCCACTGGCATTTTAGGAAGATTGCACCGGACTGAAGAGGGACGATTCATTTTTGCATTATATCAAAAATCTTCAGATGTGATATAAAGCAGTGGGAACAATGGAGAAGAAAGATCCTGATGTCAATCCCAATGATACATGTTCTTACCCAAAGATAATAGATTTCTTTAATTACTTCTGTTACTTTGTTTTAGAGGTTACATGAATTTTAAGAGAGACTTAAGGAGTTTTTAATGATTTTTAGAGTATCTTGAAGGGAACTTCACACTGCTGCTGTAGGCAAATCTTTCAGTCTGGTTTTCAGAAACATGTTTAATCCCCTTGAATTTAAGATCAGAATGTGAAGTTACGTATCCTCATATGGTAACAGGAAGTGTAACTGATCTGCGGAACTGTTAGTCAGTAGCAGAAAATACCTACTCCTTTGCTTCAGAGCAACAATGCACAAACTTCATTAAAATCTGAATTCTGGCACAAGTAATTTTTCAACAGAAATGTCTCTGTTAAAAAAAAAAAAAAAAATCAAAGCCACAAGTCAAAACTTAAAAGAAAAAGATTTTTTTCTGCTTAAAAAGAATTTCATTGACTATTTGTTGTATGCTTACAGCATGAAAATAGCAATAATAAAAGATTTAAAAGTAAGGTAGTGCAACAAAGAACTGGGACATTTTCATTTAAATAAACGGATACAATAATATGTGTGTTTATTAAGTTTTAACTTAGAAGGAAAAGTGGTAGGGGCTAAACATCATTATTTGAAAAGAAAAAATGCAGGATGTATTCTAAATTGCTTTTGTTGGATTATAGATTCTGGTTATGATTTGTCAGTACCACAAAGCTTTTCTTTTTAAAGGATTTTGTGCATGCTGTCTGATTTTTTTTTTTTTTTTTTTTTCCCGTGAGGTACTTTTACTGGTTTTGACACTGCTTCCTTGATTCTGGGTTTGAATGTATAATTTAGGACACTTCTTGGAGACCTCATCATCCTTTGATCTGTTAAGTGAAGAAATCTAGGGAAAGGAATAGGACTCTGTAAGGATGCGTAAGGACTCTTCTATGGACTGTATAGGCTCTGTAAGGTGCTGTGGGTGAAATGAGTGAGAAGGTTGCTGTTTTTTAATTGAATGAGCAGAACTTGAGCAGAACTGAATGAGGTTGAGGAAAAGATAAATATTTTTTAAGGATAAATTAATGCTTCTGCTACTAATGACATGAGTAATTTGTGTTAGGACAAAAAAAATACTCATCTGCCTGTTTAATGGTTTTCAGTAACACAAATGAGATTTAACTAATAATACCCCTTGGCGTTATTGCCTTTCTAAAATCAGGCAGATGTGCATTGCAGCGTATCTTGGTAACATGTCCACTGTCCTGGTGGTGCAGAGGTTCAGTAACCAGGCTCACATTGGAGACCACAGCTGCAGCTTACCAAAGGAGTGCAACAAGACTATTGTGTAAATGGGCCACCTACCAATTTATTAAGTTAAAATTCTCCTTCTCTCTTGAATACCACTGTAGCATGTAATGACCCACAATGCTTCTTTGTGCCTTTCCAAAATACAGTTACAAAACAAAATCAAAATCAATTTTTTGGGAGGGAAAAAGAAGCTAGTTCAGGGTCTCTATCAGTTTCATATTGTGGTGGTTATGGATTTTGTTCACTTATACTTTTTTTTTTTTTCACCAACAAATTGGTGATGTGCTTGTCCATTCTGTTTTTTTTGTGTAAAACACGTGAGGGCAGATAACGTGCTCAGACTCCCAAGCCTTTTTCTTATTGGAAGAAACTAACCAGTGTTCTCAGAAGATATTTTCAGAGTAGCAAGCAGCTTCTGAATTATCTGAAATATATGGTTCAATACATCGTTCTAACTATGTGTAACTTTCTCACATTCAGTGTTTACTATCAGATTAATCTTTCATTAATAAAATCATAGTGAGGGAGATTTGATAATGGTTTTGGCTCTCTGCCAGACCTAATTCTTCTGTATTTTTACTGTAAGGTGGAAATCAAACTGCTTTGTTTCTGCCATTGTTCAGGATGACTTGCTCTCACTATTTCATTAAGAAATCATTCAGAGCATCTAGAAGTCATCTAATTATTTCCTCTGTGGGTTTATTTAAAAAGAGCACCTTCACTAATAACTACAAGGAAAAGAACATGTTCAGAGCTTAGTGATAATTCATCGTCATTCGATAAATGACAAGACCATTGCTTTGCTCCCCTAGAATGAATGAGGGCATCCGTAGGTTAATTTATCTTTTCAGTGACTAACTCTAGGTTGTTCTTGTGCTGGGAAGTAACCAAATGCCAAAGAATTTCATTTCCTGCAGCAGTCTTTCTCCCAGACATCTACCATGGGGAGAGCCCAAGCTGCCTGGTGCACTGATTTCATGAGATGTCCAGCTCCTGGACCCAAACAGGCTATCACACACACATTGGTACACTTCTTTTTTGAAGCATCTCTTTTATGAGAATTAATTAAAACCTCCAGTACACTGGTGCTTTATGGTTGAAACCCACTATTAAGCAATAGCAGAAGAGTTTTGTGTTGTAGATAATGAATGTTTACAAGCAATTTTATAGCAATTTCAGGTTATTTGCTAACCAACTGGGGTGTATTCCATGTACTGAAGGCTTATTAATTTAATCGGAAGTTCAGTGTGAATGCAGGACTTCCAGGTGCCAGAGATCCCACTAAATAATCGGTGTTGCCTTCTGATAACAAGATCCAGAGAGTTTTTTAATTGGTCAGTGAGTGGGTTTTTCCTTTTTTAAAAATTTTTTTTTTTTCAATCTCCAACCAGTGCCATTTCTCCTCCTATCATTTTGTAACTGATAATGATCTATTCTATACCAGTTCACTGTTGCTTGGGAGATTCATGTTTGTCTATCCATGTATCTGTGTAGACACTGCAGAACGAATATCAAGAAATATGTTATATACTCAAATAAAACTACGCAATTTTGTATTTCTCACCCATTTTATAATATTATCTGTCTCTAAATTGCCTAGAATTATGTAATTGAAAACAATCTTTGGTGAATTTACATATGAAAGCCAAGCAAACTTGTATGAAAAAAAAAAGAATAATTATGCTACCCTTCCATAGAATTTACTTGAGGCTATGAAAGTGTACAGGAAGGGAGGATGGAGCACATTTTTATACTTTATCCCCTCTTTTATGCCGATAATGCTATTTTTTCTATTGTACTCCTTCCTACCCCAGTGCTCAGTTCCATTCCCAAGTCTTCCTTTCTCTTTTCCTCAGTGAGATGAAGGTGTCACTGTCTTGCATTCCTGTTGTTTCTCCCTGTCTATAGCTATCTTAACGACTTGGACCGCATAGCAGATTCCACCTATCTGCCTACTCAGCAAGATGTACTCAGAGTTCGAGTCCCAACAACGGGGATTATTGAATATCCATTTGACTTACAAAGCGTCATTTTCAGGTAGAAAAAAAGTTTTTACACCCTCTTGCCTTGTTTCTTTTGTTTCCTTTTACATTACTAATACCATGTATAGCATATTTGTTAAAAGTGTGTAAAAAGCAATTATTCTAAAATTTGAGTTTGATCATAATATTTTCATATAATTATCTGCATATAATAAGGAGCTGACGTTAAAGATGTCAGAAGGATGAACGACAGTTAGGTTTGTCTTTTTCTGAAGGTAGTTATTACTGATAGAAAACCTGCAATTCATCTTTTCAATAATATATATCAAAGTTTCACTATGAATAATAATCTGAAAATACAGTCATGTGTCCTAGTAATTCCTGTAAATTATGGAATACAAAGTTACCACTTGTGTGGTTGATTTTTAGAGAGAAATTACTTCCCTTAGAGAGAAATCACTCTACTTGAGTGCAAGTACAGTTGTTTAAAAAATAACTCTGCAATTGCAAGTTAGACACCTGTGTTTAGTTATACTGAGACACAGATGAAGTGGGAATATTCTGTGAGCAAATCTGAGTTTCAATTTTGGCTATTAAAAATTTTAGTAGGTACATATTGCATTGTATTTGTCCTCTTAAAATGGGGCAGCTTTAACAAGTTGGGAATTTTGACTGGTAATCCGGAGGGAAAAAGGCAGACCACCGAGTCTGTTCTGGTCACATCTTTTGTCATTGTGTGTGTGCTTGTGTGTTTATCTGTTAACATTTTCATGGAGTTGATGTGGATGTTAATTTTACAGAATGGTGGATGTAGGAGGCCAACGATCAGAGAGAAGAAAATGGATACATTGCTTTGAGAACGTCACATCTATCATGTTCCTAGTAGCTCTTAGTGAATATGATCAAGTGCTTGTGGAGTCAGACAACGAGGTAAGCAAGCATCAGCAAAAAAGCACCGATTTTAAGAAAAAAATAACTTCACTTGTCCAGTCCCAGGTGTTTTCCAAATGTGTCTACCAGCAGTCATACCCAGCTGCATCCAATGGAGCGAGAAGCACTACAGGGATCAGGAGGGGAGGAGGGGATCAGTCCTCAAATATGGCAAAGCTGATCCGCTCTGTGGAGGCAGATTTGTGTCCAGTTCTGGGCCCCCCAGTTCAAGAAATACAAGGAACTACTGGAGAGAGTCCAGCAGAGGGCTACAAAGATGACTAGAGGACTGGAGCATCTCTCTTACGAGGAACGGCTGAGAGAGTTGGGTCTGTTTAGCCTGGAGAAGAGAAAACTGAGGGAGGATCTTATCAATGCTTACAAATACCTTAAGGATGGGTGTCAGGAGGAGGGGGGCCAGACTCTTCTCAGTGGTGCTCAGCGACAGGATAAGGGGCAATGGGCACAAACTGAAACATGGGAAGTTCCGTCTAAATATGATGAAAATCTTCTTTACTTTGAGGGTGACAGAGCACTGGAACAGGCTGCCCAGGGAGGTTGTGGAGTCTCCTTCTCTGGAGATATTCAAAACCCGCCTGGACGTGACCCTGTTCAACATGCTCTAGGTGAACCTGCTTTGGCAGGGGGTTGGACTAGATGATCTCCAGAGGTCCCTTCCAACGCTAACCATTCTGTGATGCTGTGAGGATTCAAAGAAACCTATCTTTCTTTGTTGAAGAGGAATACAGTTGAATATAGAGAAATGTTCTTAGTGTAGCTATATGTGCAGTTAGTATTATGTAGCACAGCCACAAAAATGGTCAGTGGAAACGAAGACAAAATTTATAGATTCTTTGCCAGAACAGACCCTAAAGTAGTAAACTTCATTCCTTTGACTTAAAGCATAGGATATTTGTTGTATTTTTATTTAAAAAAATAACAGAAGTAAGAAAGTGGATGAGCTGAAGGGGCAAAGCACACTAGTATGCAGTATTTTGAATACAGTTTTACAGAGTAGGGAGATTATTTTAATGTTTAGATTTTTTTGTCTTTCCTGAGGACTATTTTAGGTTATCCATCAAACTTTTATGAGTTACTCACTGGCACTGTCCTATCCAAGTCTTTTAACACATACTTAACAAAAGTTAGGTGAAAAAAAAAGAAAACATTTGAACGTTCTCCATGGCTGCATACATGTTGATTTCACTGTTTAAGAGAAAGATTGACATCACAAGGTAAAAGAAGTGTCCCTGGACATTGATGTTTGTATGCTGAACTTTCTTTAGGATTCATTTTTAATGAAGTTTGGGACCTCTGAAAGCTTTTACATTTATAGTCTTTCCATAAAAGAAAAATATGTTATGTTAGTTGTATAATCAGCTATATCATTCAAAGCTGAATTTACAAAAATGATGATGTAATCTGCACCATTTTCATCTCTTGTAATTTTGGAAGCTAGACACGTGTAGATAAAAAGAGAACTCAGTCAGACTTCGCTCATTTCAAGCCAAGCCAGAAATATCTGTTTCTATCTTTTTCTGTTTGCATTATTCTTTTGTAGCCACAAAGCCAACACAGAAGTATTAAGCATTTTAATTACACAAGTCAAAACAAAATATATTGGAAATCATATAAAGAAAAATCAGTTATGATAATTTTCAAATGCTATTCTAACTATTCAAAATAAACTTCCAAACTTCCTGATGTTAGCTGTTTCTCACTGTGTGTTCATACAGTCCTTCTCACAGGGAGACGTTCTCTTAGGCACTGTCTCATAGGGAGAGGTTTACCAGACTCTGGTTCCCTATTAAGTGTGTCATGTTCCAGTTAGGTGGCTTGATCAGGCGCCTGCTCTGGTGCTTCAGTGTGCAGATCATGACTTAGAGCATCCCTACTGCAGAAGACAGAGCAAGATCCTCCTAGGCTGAATCACTTGGAGTATACAATCCTCCTCTGTGTTCTCTTAAGCTAAAAGGTTTCACATGTTGTGAACTGAACAGAACATCTGAGTGAAGATTTCCTTTATCTTTTGGGCACTCCAATGACTGAAGTGACACCTAAAGTAGTGATAACTTTTCTGTAACTACTTTTCAACTATTATGAAAAGATCACTTTACTCATAAAGCTGTTTTGATTTTTCAAGTTTTCACTTTCGAAACACTTCACGGAGGCAAAAGCTGTAAAACTCCTCATTATCTTGCAGATGGTTCTTCCACCTTGCTACTAAACTATCTATGTTTCTTATTAACAACAGTGGAAAACTTCTGAACCTGTTTGTCTTTCAGTTTACAATAAGTTCATAACTTTAATTCAAACCAGTTTTTGTTTTCAAGTCGTACATACATACATACCCTAGTAGTGCTTTCCAGCAGCCTTAGGCCTGGGTTACTCTAGTTCTGGGATGGATCCAGACTGTCTTAGAGCTAAGCACCCATCTGGGCAGCTTAGTTTTGGCTTTCAGCAAGCTGTAGCCTGTCTGTGTAGATTTTGTTGGTATACCAGAGCACTGCTTTCTTCCCTTCCTTTTCCCTCCCCTGTATCTCTAAACATTGCAGTCCCAGAATGCATGGGAGAAGAATGGGTTTATTCATTCTGCATAAAGCAAAGTGTAGTTTGTCTAAATGTGGGTGTGGCAGAAATACGGGAAAAAGTTTTAAATGTGTTAGTTGACACCTTGAATTAAGGTGTCACCCCAAAAATATTTTTGTTCTTCACTGGGATGTGACAAGGTCAGTAGGGAAGACAGTAATTTAACTTGGAGACTTTTTGGTAATCAGCCAGGAGATACTTCTTCGCACTTGCCTTTAAATTGTGAAACAGCATTACAATATTAGCACCAAAGTGAGAGAGTGTGTGTAATGCCCTACTTTCTTCTTATGTATGCCATCAGTGTGACACTATGATAGTATCTAATCCTTCTTTGATCTGTGTGCCTCTTACTGAAATTAAAAGATCTGACTCGACAACTTGCAGTGCTCTGCTACTCCCTTCTTTATTGCTTTCCTGGCCTCATTAAACAGTGAGATTTTTGTAAGATGGCCTACTTTCTTTTTCTAATTAGTCCACTGCATGTTATTGCCTGAAGTCTTTTTCCTCATAGTATATTTCTACAAAGAAAACTATACTTTTTAATCAACTGTGGCATTCTTTTTAGTTAATACATTTTTTCATTTAATCTCACTTTCATGAATAAACATAGGTCTGTGAGAATTGTTATTTGCCATTCAGTGCATGTGTGTTTGTATGACTCTTCATCATTATGAAAGTGATTTAGAGCCCTTAAGACTCTTGACGTGTATTTCAAAATGTAGTGCCTGGTAGACTCTCAGTTGTAAATCCATTTCTTCCCTTGTTTAGCTTATTCAAGAGAAATACATTTGGATTATAAATCAGATGAGGCTATACTGCGTTGAGAGGCTTTGCCTAGTGTCTCTCAAGGGCTTTTACTCTCTAAGTATATGTGGGGTTGAGCTGGGAACTGTTTCTGTCTTCATGTCCTTGGAGAAGTTAAGTATTAAAAGTTCTGAGGAATGTATAACTACTCTGTAAGGGGACATTATACATAGAAAATAAGTGTTCAGACTGCCTGTTATTCAGAGTCCCATGTAGGATGACTCTTAAATGTTACATCCATGAAATTGCACTCCCATGACAAAGATCTGCAGCTAAAGAGTTCAGGGCTTCAATACTGAAGAAAAGCACACATGGCTGCCCAACTGTGTTTTAACTATGATTCCTCTAACAGGCAATACTTAGAAACAGCGTCCTCTCTCCTCTCTGAAGTATGTCTAGATTGTACATAACTAAGCATCTGATTTTGGTGCATAAATACAAAACAAGAAGAGTTGGTAAGGACAGTGTATTTAAACATATCTTTCAAAAATTTCAGATGTGTACAGTTTTGAAATGCCTTTCTCTTCTTAAATACATGTAAAAGGAGAGATAGCTAACTGTTCCAAATTCTGCCCTTAATAAAACAGTAAGTCTGTCTAGTTTCATTGGTGGAAATGAGGACAGAATTTGATCCAGAGGACACAATATGCTAATTACATTAATAGTACTGTAAATTAAGTAAATCATCCCTCAGTCTGATATGATATGATGTGATGAAGGAGAACATGTTATAAGTTAAATTATCAGATGTTTGACCTCTTCACTTTTTCAGAAAAGTCTGACAGAATTAGAGGTGAGAAAGAAAATGAAGGAATTATCTCTCTGGTAAATTAGTTTATGATGTATTATATCCTCTAAGTCAGACTTTTGCTCTGAATTATACCAGCAGATCTGGAGAAATTTGCAGTTTTATCAAAAAGCACAGTTTAGAACTTTTCCATTTTTAAAATCAACTTGTTCTCTTAAATAAAGGATTTTTTCTAGATAAAGTATGTTAATCCATGTTCCAGGATATGCTGTATTTAAATATGTATCACAGGTAGCTCTTCTAAACATATAAAATCTCATGGTCTCAGTGCAATAAATGCAAAAATAAGTTCCAGCTTTATAAGAGAACTAGTAACCGCTTGCAGTTATGGAAGGACTAGAGATATCACAGTCTACCTGTAAAATTTGGTTTCATAAGGAAGAGGTTTTCATTATCTTTGCGGAGCTTGTGAAGTACTTGGAAGTGGCAAAATAAAGGACAGTGTTTATTGATGCTTGTACGTATTTTTCTTCTGTATTAGCGCACTAAAATTCTTAAGACATATATGATTTCATATAGCTTGTATAGGTCTATGGTGGTTAAGAGAATGTGGGCTTTTTATGGGTAGAGATCTTTCTTTTTCTGTGTTCCAAGAGGAAGAACAAAAGACAGGATACAATTTCTTCCATTCGGCTAAATTAATGGATTAATAGGCTAAGTGAAATTTTCTAAACTATCAAAAAGCGAACACTGTCTTTCCTGATGTATCATCAGAGGCTGCAAAGCTACAGAGGCATTGGAGAGCATAAAGTATTTGTTGATAAAAGATAATTATTAGAAGTAAATCAGTAAGAGTCTTCTGAGCATCCATTGCACAAAATAAATTGGGGGGGAAATACCAGTTTACATTATTTGGGTCAGAGATGATACATTTTTGTTTAAAAAAAAAAATAGAAATACAATTTTAAAATGTGAAGTTTTAACAGGATTGGCGATAAATGTTGCTAATATTTACAACTCATATTCCTTTGACTTTTGAGTAAGGAATTTCATTAATGCCCAGCATTATAAATAGATACTATATATCCTATATACATACAAATATCTTATGCGTGCATCTCTGTGCCTTAGAAAAACAATGTTTTTTTTCATTATATTACTTGTTAAGCAATTTCTTTTCATTGATGAATGAAATGATGTATAAAAGAATCATTGAAGTGTCTCTTCCTTGGTTAAAATAGTAACATTAATATAACTTTAAAAACTTGTTATTCATAGGTGGTTTATTTGCTGGGTTTTCACTGACCTTGAATAAAAAAGCAAATAGAACCAATTTTACTGTTAAAGTCTAATTAATTTATATATCCTATCCAGATAGGTAATTTGCAACCCTTTTAAGAGATTCATTAAGAACCATTATTGGTTCTTTTTAGTCAGAAAAGGAAGAGATTCTTATCAGGGAGAGTACTGCTCTTTTTTAAAAAAGCTTTTGTTTTAAAGCTTTTTTTGTAAGCTTTTGTTTGTTTTCTAAAGCTTTTTTTAAAAGCTTGTACTGTGTCTTAATAAATTATTTGATTTAGCTGCAGCCAAAATTGTTAAGCTTAACATAATGATGTGTAACTGAATTTCTCTTAAACCAGTATTTCCTTCCCTTTCCTTTAATCATCAGAGTTGTCATCCAATTTGCATTAAAGTTTTATAGAAAGTGACACCTCCTTATAATTCATGTATTTACAGGTTTGATCCCAGATTGCAGTTCTTGCCGAAAATGTTCGTAATGTATGAAGCAAGCTTGGATGGCTTAAGAACTCTGAGTTTTTAAAATAATACCAAAATTGATCCTTTGTCTTAAGAAATCCTAGACACGTGCCTTCAAGCTATGTCTGATATTGCCATTACTTCCTGTGAGTCCTCCTTTCACACATGTTAAACTGTTATCTAGGATCTGTCTTTTCTGTGATCTTGACAAATGCCATATTGCTCAATGGACATCCACAAAAATTATGCCATAAAGATAATTTTCCCAACTTCTTGCTTGTTCGTCTTGTGCCCTGACTTTCACTTCCTTGCCACATGGAATCACATGGTTTTTCTGCTTTAAGGACCTGCATCACCTAACCTGATATGATAAACAGATTGAATCTTTTTGTGATAATTTTGATAAGTAATTTTTTAAATATTCCAAGAAATACTTTTTCACGTTACCCTCCTCCTCATTCTGAACAGAAAGAGTTCCCCAGAAACTTGCCTAAACCTGCTCTGTTGCTGCTGTGTAATGTGCAGTGGTGTAGCAGCCAGAGTTGTGAAGACTATTGCTTGCACTGTTGAGAATTCTGCTGCTATAACTTGATGCTCTCTCATTCTTTGTTCAGCATCCTGTTGCCTTACAGATTTATCCTGAGTTTATAAACTTCTAAAGCAGTGGCTGTTACTTAGGAGCAAAGTGCAGCTGTGATCCCCTGTCAAGTCTTCTAGGTTTCTGAAATGCAGAATAGCAGGTTCATTTACCAGTAGCAGACTTGTTTGGCACTAGTAGTAGGAAAGCGTAACATGTGACTGGTGGAGTCCTTTTTGGAAGCAGTGTGGAGCTAAATAATCTGGGAAGAAAGTTGTTCTTAAAAATGCTTTGTCCAAAACATTACCACCAGCGCGATCATTAAAATTGTCTAGTGACTTAATAGTCTGTAAATACAGTGACCATCAGTAAAACTGTGTTTAGCTTGGTGTTCATAGATCACGAAGGCTGAAAGTTGATAGCTACATATGAGTGAGTGAAGTAGAATTGGTTGCTTAGAGCGGTAGCATCTCCATCCTGGAGAGATGTTCAAAGCTTGACTGGACACAGCCATGAGCAACCTGATCTAATGACAAAGTTAGTCCTGCTGGGAGCAAGGAGTTGGAACAGATGACTTCCACATGTCCTTTCCAACGTAAATTCTTCTGTGATTCTAACTAGAAAAATCATAGTTTGACATGTGAAAGGAGATTTTTTTGTTCATTTCTTTGGGGACCATCTTTGTGGTCATGCCATAATGTTTTGCCATACCTTCTTTAAAACCATGAAGAACCCTATTTGATGGTGGATATGTGAACTAATGTAGTTACCTTCACAGTACTTGATTTACAGTGAAGAACTGTCTTGTGATTTTACCAGAAATAACACTTGTATGAAGGCATAACAGGATATTTAGAAAATTAGGGCTTCAGTACCTCAGCCACAACTGCAAATTGAAACTGAAGGAACTTTGTAGAATGGTTTTCTGTGATGTTTCTGTGCCTCAAGTACTGAATAAAGGCACTGCGGAAGGATTTCAGTTCTTTTGATTGATGGAAAATTTATTATTCTTTGATTGTCCCAAGTAGAAAGGGTCAATGTTGCTTGGTTTGTTAAAAAATATTCCAGTTAAAGTCTAACGTATTAAAATTACATGAAAATAATTACATGAAACCCAGGATAAGTATTTTTAGTGTGAACTCATTTGTGTGTGTATACAGGTATGTAGATGCAGGTATGCATGCTCATGTTTTGAATCTGGATAAAATACATCTGCAAAATAGATGAGTATCGAAAGCCTAGATGGAACTTCTGCAGTGTTCGTCAGTGCGATCTGTTAACGGTGACAAATTGGTACAGTGTTCCAGTCGCACTTTCTTTTGATGTGAAACAAAATCAAGCAATGGTACGAGGCCCCAGAGTTCACAGTATTTTCACTCTTTATGGAGGCAATTATCTGAAGCATATATTTCATTTTTTCATCAGAACTATCTTACTGTTCACATCTGGGCATGCTTCCACTTCTCTTCCAGCACTCTGTGTTCCTTATTCACAGGCCAGTCCTACATGGCTTAGCATGAAGGCTGAAAGAAAACAGTGTTGAGATCAGAGCCCTTCTCTTTTTCTGAATCGTGAATAAACATAATACTTCAGTTGTCTGTTTTTTTAATCAACATTCAGCAATCCAGAACAATTGAGCATAGGGCAGAGCGATAATATGAATTCCCAGATAAAATGAAAATCCTCACATGGTCTTCATAGTCATTTAACAATGATATTGCCATGGGAAATAAAATCTCCAGAACTCATTGTTTATTTGGAAACTGGAGAAAATAACACATTAACCACCTGTGCCAAATCTTGTTGCTGTACATAGTGTATCTGTTCATACCTGCTCACACATATGCATATGTATTTTCTTTTTGGTTTTTGGATAAAGAACCTTTTGAATGTAAAGTATCAGTACTGGGAATCATTTGCATAAGGAAGAGCCAGAGCCTCTCTTTTGTTAAAGACTGTGGTTTGTCATGGAAATAGGAGATTGAATGATTGTGAACGTGCTTGCAGAGGCTGCCAGAAATCCTGCTGGTAAATGTTGCTATTGGCAGCAATTGCTGGCAAAGATGACTGCCACTTATTTCTATCAATAACCAGTGTCAAAGCTGTCCAGAAAAGGGCCTTTTTCAATGATGATTTAATTTTAAAATATTTTCACTTATTTTTCTCAAAAATATGTAGGTATCTTGATGTTACTTCATCAAAATTAATTTCACAGCCATTTTTTAATTTAAAAAATATTTGACAGCACTGTTTGGACGATGTTTACAGACTACTTTTTGGACCACTTTTTTTTGGACAGTATTTTTGTGCTTTGGTTGTTGAACATGTTGATTTGATGGATTTCAGCTGCCATTTGGTTCATCTGTCCCTCTGCTGGATACATAAAATTCCATATATTTGCAAGTTCAGTGTTGCAAATTAAGTTGTTGTAGAGGTAAGAGTTCTTCTCCCAGGTGATTTGGAAATACAGTTATCATCTACAGAGATGTCTTCCCAGTCATCTACCAGCAGCTGGTTTTGTCAGGCTAGTTTGCAGAAAGATTCAAGACCAGTGAAGAAAATAAAGGAATTAATCCTGAGCTCTGTATTTGAAGTTCTCTTACTGCATTTGAGTTATTTATCAAAATATTTGTACAACCATTGCAATTTTTTCTTAGATGGTTAGTTACAGCAGTATAGCTGCAATGGTATACATCACACTGGTGGCAAAAATCTGAAGCACTTCCAGTTTTGATACTGTATTTCATTTTTTACATAGTGGAGGACTCTGTAGTTACCTCCCACTTCCTGATTTCCTCTGTTATTTCCCAACTTCAATGTAGCAGCTCTACTAAATTTCTAGCCATGGAGTACATCATAGGCCTTTCTGTGCAGCCAGACAGTGCTTTTACTTAAATAATTGCTGGAAGTCTCATTTGGAGAATGGAGACATTCCTAATTAATATCAACTTTCGCACAAAAACTGTTTACATGCGCAAGATTTGGGCAGGTAAAATAATAGTCCTTTACTGTGATACTAAACAACTTCTGAAATATTAACCCCTGCTTTTTTTTTTCTGAAGCTCTCTTGCATCATTACCTCTTCTACAATTACTGTCTCTGAATGCCCTCTCACTCAAAATAAAAATTGTTACCAGCATAAACATAGTTATATATACATAGTGCAAGTTGTCGACTGAAAAATGCATCTTGTTTACCTCCTCACCACCTTTTCTCTCATCATTTCAACAAAATTCAGTCTCTCAAAATTTGTGAAATCCTAATTTTGTTAACAGACACTATTTAAATTGCTAACAGTTTTTAGGATAAAAATTAACTACTATATTTTTCGTTCAATATGTAAGTTACAGTATGCTCACTAGATGCCACTCTAGACGATCATTAAGACAGTATTGTGTGAAACTCCACTACTGCTTCTGTATTGTTTCAGATTAGTATTGTACTTCATCTTTTCTGTCAAAGCACTGTTAGCTGCTTTCTGTTCACTGGGTACAGCTGATACAGAGCAACAGATAGCAAAGAGAATTTCAATACATAAATCCAAACTAGAAATCCATCATTTTAACATGAAAACTAAAAGTATAGGATTAAAAAAAATTAGTGGAAGAAAGTATACTCTTTTTTAATCTATAAAAAATGTAGTATAGTAACAGGTATATGGTAGAAAGAAATTTCATTTTCTTTTTATTTATGCTTCATAAAAACATGTTTCTAGTCATAAAACTGGACAGTCCCATGATTTGTGAATAAGTACAGTGGTTTTTTTTGATGTTTAATAAGAAATTGGAATAATCTTGTCCAAGATTATATGATCTGTTTATAGCTAACAAATTTCTATTCACTTTTTTATTTTGTGTTTCAAGATGGTGTTTTTACATTGGACTGGTGGCTGTGTCAGGTTGTGTGGAGGATGGAAGAATTTTATGCTAGCATCTGTATATTGTTACAAGAAAAATGCAATAATGGCTGGCAATATCAGTATGTCTTTATGCAATTCAGGACTGACTGCAGACATAAGCAGACTAGGGAAATTGCCTGGGCCAGCAGATCTTCAGGGATGATGAAAACAGTGATCCTGCTGCTCATTTTCCTTGTGCCAGCTGCTTGCAAAGCCAGGGAGGCGATGACAAGCTGCTGCTGCTGTTGGAGGGGTTTTGCTCTGAAAGGTTGGCATCGCTGCTGAGAATGACTGTCAGCTACTGAGAAAGCCTTGAGCCAGCTCCAGATGCGCATTTCTGTACATTAGTTATTCACAAGTTTATTTCTGCAGCCTTTTCCATTGAAGTTGAAATAAGATTTTTCTGGAAGCAATTTGGTGAGGTAGAGCTGGCTCATGAAATCAGATGTAGTGCTTGAACAAACTGTTAAATACTGCCTGCTCCCCCTGTTCCTGTCCTCTTTTCGAAGAGACACGCTGTCTTGCTTGGTTTGGCAAGCCTTCCTTTGCATTGCATCTGACAGAAGGTCAGATCCCCAATGCTGGCCTTTTTCTATACTCCTTGTAATCTTATGCCTATGTCCAGTAAAAATACTGTTATGTGAAACTGTTTCTTACTTAAGAAAAAGTGCATCCTGTTAATGACAAGTGTTTTTCAGAACAGTGAGTAATTCAACAATTCATCTTGTCAAACATTCTTTAATTAAACTGATTAAAAATATTATGGCAGTAATGTTGCATATATGTTTAATACAGGTAAATGGTGAGCGTGTAGTGGTGCGAGCTACCCTTAGCAACAGAAAACCTGTTCAAGAGAAATTTTAGCGAATAATAAGCAGTATTGCTGGAGAAATTACTTCTGGAAAAATAGTTTTATTGCCATGGCATCCATAAAAGCTGATTTGCTCTTAGACATTGGATAAACGGAGGGATGAAAGACCGCAGAAGGTTAAGCAGAGATTGATTAATCAACAAATGAATTGCTTCATATTTTTTTATTAATCCTGGAATCATTCCAAGGTGAGTGAAGCCATGTTAGAGTGTTTGATCTGTTATGGGAAACTCAGGACCTATATTGCTTTATCTGCTCAAGCAGATAAAATCTACTTTAAAATCTCTAGACCATCTTTCAATTCCTGCAAATCATCTACAGGGTACACATCTGAGTGACAAGATATGAAATTGTCTGTTTACCATCCTTAATACAATTCCCTTCCTTTTCCCTCTGAAATAATTGCAAGGGGTTTATAAATGCAATTTCATGATCACATAAACTGCTGGGAAAGGTGGGAAGGGCCCAGAGCCCATATCCTATGAAAGCAGAGTGAGGCACCTCAGCTTGTTTAGCCTAGTGAAGAGGACACTAATGCTTGCCAACAAATATTTGAAAAGTTGCAGGTGACCCACAGAGCTGAACTATTCTAGGTAGACAACATAACAAATTGTGGCTTGCGAAGTTCAGGTTGTATATTAGCAAACATTTTTCCTGTGGGTGTTAGTTTAGCAGTGGGACAGGGAAACCAGAGAGGTGTTGAAATTTCCATCTGTAGAGGCTTTCAAGACTTGCCAAGGCAAAGCCATGACTGACCTGCTCCCATGTTGTCAGTAGTCCTGCTTGAATGAAAGACTAACTAGATGAAGTCTAGAGATGCCTTCCAGCGAAGATTTCAGAGTCAGTACTCTGTTGGTGTTTCAGTGGAAGGTGTGTGACAGTCACTGTGAGCACTTACAGTTTACATTTAAACAAGTTAAATGCAGGGTTGTTACTCATTCATGTTGGATGGTGCTTAATGGTATCAGCAGTGCAGCAGCATCCCTGCTGATGTGTATATACATAATTATGCTCTCTGTGTTCTCTTAGTTTATAAGAGTAGCTGCTGTCATTAATTGTAGTGGTTTTACCACTGGTAGACCTACCCCTTACTCAGAAATCATCCAGGTAGCCAGACCCTGCATGTGTATTGGGTAGAAGCAGTATTGTTATATGTAGAGTCTGCTTTTGGAACTAGACTGTAAATTAGTTTCTAATTTTATAATGAGTAGTTTCTGGTGATATAAAGGCAAAGTTCTTCTCCAGATATAAGTGCCCCAGTGTCCTAGTGCGGAGAATGTAGACAGTTGCCTCTTGGGAAGAGCTGCTTGGAAATGGAAGAGCATATGATGGTACTTTCCTACTCCTTTTCTAACAGAGCATCTAACAGCAAGATCTTGACTTAAACCTAATGGTAAGCAAAGGAGTAGCTTTGCAGAAGTACATGCATATTTATAGTTAGAATTGCTGAATCCAGCTTCTTTACATGTTAATAACATAAGAATTTAATTCTTCTCTTAATGTTCATCTTCAGAGCTTGTGTTGGGTATTTATCAGCTACCGCCTGTCCTGGTTTGGACTAGAACAGAACCAATTTTCCTTTCAGTGTTTTTTTCCTTTCAGTTAAGTTTCTTCTAAGTAACTGCATTTTCTGAAGCTGACTATGTGTTTTTCAGGCAATGTCTGCTTCTAGGATTAATAACGCTCGAAGTTTATTACTAAGGTATTGGTACGAATGGTATGCAGAAAGGCTCTTACTTGTGCTTATTCTTAGAGAAACCAAGGTCACTGCTAAATTCCTCATGGTCTACAATTGAAAGGCTGTAGAAGGGTTGCACTTCTGGGGAGGAGTGGACAGGACAGATGACCCAAAATTGACCAACGAAGTATTCCATCCCATACACGTCATTCTCAGTTTAAAGCTGAGGGATCACGAGGGTCACTCTCATCTTCTATGACTGGCATCCAAAGAGGACTCTGTCCATTTTTCTCCTGCCCTCAATCCCAATCCGTGCATTCCTGAATCCAGTTTCCATTTGCCACTGAGTCCAGTCTGGGACTTCCCAGAGCCTGCCCTGCAGCGCCAGTGGTGTCATCAGGGGAGCTTGATCTTGGTTTTATATATATTTGTATGTATTTAATTATTTCCATTAGTATTTTTTTATTGTTATTAAAATTGTTTTAACTTTCCAACCTGTAAGTCTCTCTCCCTTTTATCTTTTCCTTTTGGGGAAAGGAAGGGGTTAATAGAGAGCATCTGCTATCTGTCTAAGAGCCGGCCCATCTTTAAACCTTGACACCCCCACATAAGTTGACTGCACTTGCTCTTCATTACAACTATGCTGAGTTCTTTACTGACAAGTTTAACAAAAACAGTTCTTAAATTCAGAATACAGATTGCAATGTTTTCCTAGGAAGTCCATCACTTTCCATTAGTATTGAAGCTATAACATTTCATCTCTGTGCTTCTTTTGTTGTGCCTTTGCTTTCTTTTAAACTTTCTGACTCTTCTCTGTTAAAACAGAAACTATGAAAAGCCAATGATTTGATTCAATATGTGGGATAGTTTCAAAAGGAGAAGCCAGAGGCCAGTTGTTTTTCATAATGATACATATAATTTCAAGTTTACAGTACTGGCTTTTAGGACAGTTTTTAAAAAGTGCTGAGAGTTTCGTATGTATTTAATGAGAATCTGTCTACCTTCCTTTTAAGGGTAGGGAAAGGGAAAAAGCCAGTGAGATTTCACGTAATTCAGGCAACTGGTAAGCATTTTTATTTACTTGTTAAGGAAGGGCTCAGTTATGGAAAAAACAGTCACCTGAAGGTGGGAGTTACAGGGAGGGAACAGAAGAGAGAGACCCTGTAGGTTTTATTATGTCACGACTACACACCAAGAGAAGATCAGCTATGGTCAATATACAGTGAGTATCTGTCTTATCTTTAGGGCATGTTAAGTATGTCATTTTCTTACATTTTAATAGTATTGTCCATACTGTAAGTGCAGTTCAGGGCACTAAGAGGAGGCAGAAAAAAATAGTAAAAAAACCCAACCTGAGTGTGAAGTTAGGCTGTCTATTTACTCGTTTTTTTCCCCTCATCTGAGTTCCCTTGACTTTTCAACTATGATATTATTATTAGGTCTATACATAATAAAGTTATAAAAGAACTGGAATAAAACTCTAAAACCCAGAGTTAACATTCAGTTACAGATTTTGCATTTCCTTGGTTTGATTTTAGAGGTCAAAACTATGATGTTAGTGTGAGGTATGACTGCAGTAACAGTCCTGTAATTTATGGTCCTGTCAGACACAACTGACATTTTTCATTCAGAGGATCCCCATGGACAATGCAAGTGCTAAATAAGCAAGATCTGTAGGAAGAAGCACTAATTTTATTAGACCAGCTGATACAATCAGATAAAACAGACAAGCTCATGGACAGTTCCTTCATGACATCATGGCATCTAAGGTTAAGGTTTTCTTCCAGTGAAATAGCATTGACCATAGCAGTCATTTATTAATATATACATAATGTTATGTATGTCATTCAATGAGATGAAAAGGAATTTTCTTAGTTCATACCTTTACAAGGCTTTGTAAGACACTTGTTAAAGATAAGAATGATATATCTGCATTGAATCCCTGGAACTGACTGATCTGTCCTTTTGAAGTTATAGCAGTACCATCTTATTACATATGTCTCTTGTGGAGCATTGCATATTTGTCTGTGGAGCATTGCAATGTGACATACATTCAGAGAAGAAAACCGGTGAGATCGTTAAGTCTTTTTTCCACGCTTCTGTTGTAAGGGCAGAACATAGCATTGGGTGATCTTTTACTTGAGAAGGATCACGGAAATTCATAGACCTGTCAATTACGGATCTTAAGGAGAGTCAGCTTTTTCTTAAGTGATTTGGACAGCTTGTCATCCTTTGCCAACTCCTTAGAAAACGTGTCTGCAGCCTTCGTGATGTCTTAATCCCTGCTGTTTGCTTCATTCTGCAGATGGCGGTGTGGTAAGGGCCGTTCTGTAGTGATGTACACTCTGAAATAATCCTTATACTGAGATAGTTACTGTTGCTCAGAGCTACCATTCGGTGCACAAGACTTTACTGTCTTACCTCCCCAATATCCTCAGCTGTTACAACTGTACAGGGCAAGATCCTTGTACCGTAATAAATAATTCTACTTCAGTGGGCTCTGGCAATGTAATGTGCATTTTTTATCATTTTCCACAATTCTCTGACTTCTAGATAATTTTGTTTAGAACTGGATAATTTAATACGAAATTATCAAGGGCAACAGTCTACTGCTGTTGCCTCTTTAAAACTTATCTTCCCAGAATCAGGAGTAGATTCAGATTTAGCCTGCTCCGTGGAAATATAGTTAACTGGATGACTTTTGGAGGCAAGCGGCTTCTGTATGAAATGAAGCTTTGACTGTACTGAAGACTACAGTGAAGTGAATGAGGGTAGGATAATCTGGTAGTGTTTTATTGACTTCAGTTACTGACATACTGAACTATGTATTTTTTCTAAAGCAGTTGAGTGTTTCTTTCAGTTGTGTTAGACTGCACATATTGACCACTTCTGTAAACTTCTCAAGGCTGTAATTATTTCCTTTGATATAACATTATTTTTTCTGAAGCAGCTCTTTTACACTGCCTTTTTAGTAGTATCCTTCTTTGGCATCCCAGATTGGTTTTGAATTGATTGAACTACCTTTGAAATCATGGAAACCTGCTTCATCGCTGATTTGTCTGTTGAGTGGAATCCTTAGTAGATATCTCATCAAGGAGAGGTTTAAATCATATGCCTCAAATCAAGTCTGAAAGGACTTCACAGACATTTATGAATTTATAATAGGAAGAAAGTGACTCTGTGAAATGCAATTCATATTATACAAAATTCATAATTAATATATAATACAAGACATACTCTTCTTACATTGAAGACACAATAGTTTGTTCTTTATTTTATATGTCTCCTGGTATTTGTATGGCATGCAGCACTTACAGAGTTAATGTTTTAGCTGATAGGATGCCAGAAATTGTTTTAGGCGTGATATCCATGTAGCTTTAGTCTGCATGCCTTTTCTGCTTCATCTTGTTTGGCGTCCCTTTCAAAAAGAAAATGAAAATATGTTCTGGATCTAATAACTATGTTTGCTAAACACAGTTTTCTTGAGCTTTCCTGGAGGAAGGGTCATAAATTTATCCAAACCAATTTATTTATTTTGTCTTTGCAATTCTGTGTTATGTATATGGAGAAAAATCAGCATTATAGATCAAAACACTGCAGCCCTCTTGAAGAGTTTTTGTGAAAAGCAGGGACACTTACTCCAGATAAGTAATTTTCTTTCTCTACTCTGCCCTGGTGAGGCCGCATCTGGAATATTGTGTCCAGTTCTGGGCCCCTCAGTTCAAGAAGGACAGGGAACTGCTAGAGAGAGTCCAGCGCAGAGCCACGAAGATGATTAAGGGAGTGGAACATCTCCCTTATGAGGAGAGGCTGAGGGAGCTGGGTCTCTTTAGCTTGGAGAAGAGGAGACTGAGGGGTGACCTCATTAATGTTTATAAATATGTAAAGGGCAAGTGTCATGAGGATGGAGCCAGGCTCTTCTCAGTGACATCCCTTGACAGGACAAGGGGCAATGGGTGCAAGCTGGAACACAGGAGGTTCCACATAAATATGAGGAAAAACTTCTTTACAGTGAGGGTAACCGAACACTGGAACAGGCTGCCCAGAGAGGTTGTGGAGTCTCCTTCTCTGGAGACATTCAAAACCTGCCTGGACGCCTTCCTGTGTGACATGATCTAGGGAATCCTGCTCCGGCAGGGGGATTGGACTAGATGATCTTTCGAGGTCCCTTCCAATCCCTAACATTCTGTGATTTTGTGATTCTGTGTTTTATGTGTATTTTTCTTACTGAGAATTTTTCAATAGCCTGTAAATTTACTGTGAAAGAACACTGCTAATTGAGCCATGAAGCTATTTCACCTTCTGAGTGTCACATTAGAAGATACCAAGTGTTAAAGAGTTTAGGTAAATATTTATAATTTAAACAGTAGTTTGCAAGTTTACATTGTCTTCTCTTTTTCATCAACTGTAAAAGTGAAAACTATCCTGTGTAGTTCCTATTACCCTTTCTGTAAGGCCTTGTTTAGAGAAGAAGTCTATATGCAATGTTGAGAAGAGAACATGATCTGACTAACAATTAGTTTAAGCACTTAGGTTTTATGCTCAGGTCTGTTGACATTTCAGTTTTTCTTCTTTCTGAATGAAATCCTGGCACCATTGAAATCAATGTGAGTCATAAGAATTGACTGCAAGAAAGCAAAGGTTTTACTCCTCTGCATTAGTTTCTCAATCTGTAAATTTGGCTATTTATTTTCACCCACCACTCCAGCATGCGGTAGTTTTATAAACTGCTTGAAGATTATGTGGTGACATAGGAGACCAAACCATCAACTTCTACAAAATGGGAATTTCTTAGGGTTTGTTTTCTGGGTTTTTTGTGTTTGTTGTGTTTTTTGTTTTTTACAGTTCTTATTCTTCATGCTTATGTTGGTCTCTTTAAAACGTGAATTAATGCAAGTAAAGGTACACTTACTGCAAAACTGTCTGAGATATCTGACAGCTTGTTGTATGGCTAAGCAACAGCAGAATCTGCAGGGTTCATGTCCTTGCTCTCTGGAGCCCTGTTTGGTGGTGAAACAGGTTTTTTCAGAGGGCTGCAGCTTTAAATAATAATAATAAAAAGAGTAAGTTAATTCCTTTTTTTTGAACTCAGTTTGTTCTGACTCTGTATTAACCACATCATGTCAGCCTAATAGTTCTTCAGAACTGTTTCAAATCATAACATAATTTTACAGTGACAAAGAAGTGTTACAAATAGAACTGTAGGCTTCACTTACATTTCAGGTATAACGTGAAGTGGTTTTTAGGAGCAGTTAAACAATTAAAGTAAAGACTAACCAAATGATGTTAGAAACAAATTTAGCAATTTGCAGATTTTTAAGGTTTTATGTCATAAGCCTTTGGTGTTGATGAAATGTTCTCAGGTTCCAAATTTACTTGCAACTATTTTAAAGCTGATCTCTTTCTAAGAATTATCTAACTCTGCATTTAAAGTTCAGGAAAGGCCTATAAAATCAATTATGTTCTTAAACCTTGAATTGGTTATTATGTCTTCTTGTGGTATACTTGTCCCTACCATGAATCACATGCATTTCAATACCCACCAGTTTGTAGGCTGGTCATAAGTGTGTGTGCTCAGAGTTTACAAATGTACCTGTTACAGCTTTCACGTTCGTGACTTGTGTTTTAGAGAATACTTACGTTTGAGCAGTTGAATTTGCAAAAGGGAAATGCTTGCATATTTAATTAACTGCTTAGTTATTAATTATAATTTAATTACTTGAACCTTACATATTGGTAGGAAGGTGCAAAACATGAAGTGGATCCATTTACTAAATAAAGTGAAAATGCATTAATTTATTTCAAAAAATTTAAAACTATTTTCATGACCACCAAAATTCTGCTCTCTTTTTTTATTCCAGAATCGAATGGAAGAAAGCAAAGCACTCTTTAGGACAATTATCACATACCCATGGTTCCAAAACTCTTCAGTCATTCTGTTCTTAAATAAAAAAGATCTCTTGGAGGAAAAAATTATGTACTCCCATCTAGTTGATTATTTCCCAGAGTATGATGGTAAGTATAATGACATCAGAGCTCATGCTCTGTTTACACTGCAGTAGTGACGAATTGTACTAGCCTTGTCCAAATGCTACATAGATAGATCCTTTGATATATTTTGCTCTTTTTAAAAAAAAAAAAGGTACTTTGCAATTTTTAATCATCTAAATTTTTAAAATACGATTGAACTCTTGTGGGGTTTTTTAGACTGCTAGGATTTAATTTTATACTGTAATTAATTGTGGGTAGGATAGCAGAACCTTTCATGGGAAATTGTTGACTTTTAGATGAGTATTTTCATATTAGCAGTGAACCACATTCTGTACTTTTTCATAAGCTGGGGTAAGAGTTTAAACTGAAGTACAAAAGCTAAAAAGAAATAAAAATGCATTCCTCAGCTTTACACATTGTCTCCCATACACTCTTTTTTTTTTTTTTTTTTGAGGTTTGGTTTCACGTAAGGCTGAATATCTGAGGGGAAGTGTCATAAGCTCCCTGTGGCACTCGGAAAAACTAGTACCACTCCTTCCACCCTTTTATTGTACCTCTTTTTCCTTTATTTTAATTTTACATTGTTTATATGAAGCTTAATGTGCTTGTCCATAAAAACATTATGTGGATTGTACAGCTGTTTCTACTAAAACTGTACTTTCAGAAAGTTCCGAGGTAGAAAGCTAAGTATTTTGAGGTAACTAAGTAGAGGCTTTGGTAACAGAAAGAACCAAATGCTCCTATTTTTAAAAAAATAAATTGTTTTGTCCCACCAGGGAGTGAATAGGAGATTTGAAAGCTGAATAAAAGATTAAATCTCTCACATTCAATATGGAGAGTAACAACAGGAAAAATTTACATTTTGTTTCCTGTTTAAGGGGAATGAAACTGTGAACAGGCTGTAGTATCAGACTGTATTATTTATGAGTCAGTGTAAGTTTAGTTTCATAGTGCTATGCAAAGGGCACTAGCAGTTGAATAGAAATATGCTCGTTCTTTCAAGTTTACTTCATATGACAGTTTCCCTAGATGACATACTGAAGGTGGAAAAACTCTACAGTCTGCTCTGTTATCACCACTCAAGTGATGATAAAGCCTGTGTTAAATGCTTGTCCAGAAAAAATAGACAAAACTCACCCACTCAGCTCAAAGAAACCCTATTGCTGTTGTCCTTTGCCATTGGTGAGGGAAAAAAAGATTATGGACTGGTAGGGCTGTTGGAGTCAAGACCTGGAAGTCTTCAAGAGTCTTTGTCTCTTAATTCTGCAGATCTTGCTGGACTTAACTCCATAGACAAGGTTATGGTTTGATTTGATTTCTTCTGGTGGCAGGGTGGGGTCTGTGGCTTGCAGAGGTCACCATATGGTCCCCTATTCCATCCCAGCATGCTGCAGATGTGGGAAGATTTGAAGAAAGGATCAGAATTAGGTATTTTTCAGCTGGATCACCTTTCCCATCTGTTTTCCTGCACAAGGGAGAAAGTAGCATAGGGATGAGACCTGCTAGCCAGGATGGCAAATTGGACTCATTAAATTAAGCTAAGCAGTTCTGCTCCTCCACAGAGTGTTGTAACAGCATTGGAAGGGGGACTGGGGCATGCTTAGGGGTCAGTGTATTGCATGAAGACATCCTTGCATGGCTGGTACTAGAAGACTGACTCACAGACTGGAATGAAGAGCTGGGAGAGAGGAAAAAGGGAGAGAGGAAAAAGATGAAAAGGGGCCATAGTTGAGAGGAAGAGAAGAGAAAAATATTGATGTAGTACTTCTTATATAGATCTTGAATGTATCATGCAGAGACACTCTTTGAAAACTGCTGATTAGGGAGCAGTGGACAAGAAACTGACTCGCAGTTCTCCTCCAAGTCTCCATATTATTTAGATCACAACCACTTCGCAGTCTAAATGTAACATTGACTCATTCACATTTTTTTAAATTTCTGAGGTCATAAACGTTCTTTCTAACCTCAATTTTCCATGCTTGAACTTCAGTCAAACAAAAATTTAAATTACATAATAGTCAGCAGAGGTGTGATTAGGTAAGAAAATTTGGATACAGGTTTTGAATAATGCAGTAGATTTTGAGAGCACACTGTGTCTATCTAGTATGAAACTGTTTAACAAAATTCTAAGAAGTTGTTTAAAACAGTTAAGTGGTTTATTTTGAAGAAATCATTGTCTTTGAAAGTCTAGGAGTTTTCTTCACAAATATTGCAAATTTATTTGTGTTAGTGTGAGACACATTGTTGCTGCTGTTTATAGAGTCTAGGTGACCAAGCCAAAGGCTAGACCTTGTGTTTTAGAAGCTGTAGAAGTGTTGAACAGTCCTCTGTCCTGGTTCAGAGAGCTTATGATCTGTTTACATCCCTAAATCTCAGGAAGTGTGTAATCTGTATATGTGTATGTATGTACATATATGTTCATGTGCATACACCCATGTATTACAGAATCTTACTCCCCTTCCACATGGATTTGCAGCACACCAGAAAGTATGTGATTTCTCTTCCATGCATTCCCTACCTAAATTTTATGGAGTTGTCCAAATTGGAAATACTAGCAATTATAAGCTTGAAGTGTTAAAAATAAGATTTATTATCCAATTGTTGAAAAATATGTGGGCATGGGCTAACCCCCAAAGTACAGATTTCATAACTACTGAAGGACAGAGGTACTACAGCATCTGAGCGCTGGTATTTATATTGCCATGTAACAAGACCAGGACTAATGAAAAGAATAGGAGGAGGCGACAGCACAGAAAACGTGTATTCTGTAGAAACCCGCATTCCAGAAACAGGAGAGCAAGGGAATAATGGCCTTTGGAAACAGCACTGGAATAACAGAACAGACTTCAGCAGCTTGTGGCTAATGCTCTTGCTTTTGCACTGCTCTTTTGGCTGTGAATGTGAATGAATCCTCACTGTTCCAGGCTGGAAGTCATTACTTTACCTTCTGTCTTCTGTAAAGCTGAACTTGTAGTTTGGTTACATAGACTGTGCATCCTTCTGAGAATTACAACCTTAATTTAGATCTGATAGGATCATTATCATACATAATTTAGATAACAAGTGATTTGTTAGAACACAAGCCTTTTGCAATCAAAAAAGCTTCAGCTGGAGAGCATGTCTGTTTTATTATCACTAAAGTAAATGAAGTTCTATTGGTGACAGTGTCAGACCAGTTCAGGATATAACTTCATTGTGCTACCTATTAAAATCCTCATAAAACCAGTAAATGTTGTAGTGCTAAAAGAACTTAAGTATAATTTAAATACAGTAGGTGTAGACTGAACATTCACCAATTCTATTAATATTTTAAAAGATTTATTAGTATAGCTAATTTTTGTTTTTTTCATACCATGCAGTTATAAATCACCTGTTTTAAACATTATCTTATTGAAGGAAGAGGATAGTCAGCAGAAAAAGAGCAGCTTTGACATGATAGCTCTGACTTCATGAAGTTCTGCAGTTTCCTTCCATCTTTATTTTTCATAGTTCCTACCAGGAAGAAAGTAGCCACTATATGATGCTGTTGATTAGTAAAAAATGCCCTGCCTTCTGTTACCTGAGGGCCACAGACTGACCCCTTCTTGTTTTCTGTTAAAGAAGTTCAAATATTGAATTGACTTTAAGAAAACTAACTTTCTCTTTTTAATTATCAGGACCACAACGGGATGCACAAGCGGCACGAGAGTTCATCCTGAAGATGTTCGTAGACCTGAATCCAGACAGTGACAAAATTATCTACTCCCACTTCACGTGCGCTACAGACACAGAGAATATCCGCTTCGTCTTTGCTGCTGTCAAGGACACAATCCTACAGTTAAACCTGAAGGAGTACAACCTGGTCTAACTGTGCCTAGGAGGCCCTCCAAAACCAACTTGCGTGATTAAAGATATACAAGAGGGACTGTATTATCTGTGAAAACAATTTGCATAATACTAATTTATTGCCGGCCTGGACTCTGTGAATGTCCACAGCGTTTGTAGTTAATATTATGATTTTATTTAAACTATATGGAGGAAAACTAAAAGATGCTGAAGTACATTCACAGCACATTTCCTCATTTTTTAGGCAAAACATTGTGACTCAATGTGTTTTAAATTCTCAGTCGTACATTTACAAAAGATAGCAGTTTTTTGCTATTGAAGCAAAATCAAGCTGGTTTCCTCTTTCCCTGACCCTTTCTCTCTCCCTCCTTCCCCTCCCTCCTTATCTTTTACAAGGTACAATGGCCTTTTTTTTTCCCAGTTGCATTCCTGGGTGAAATATTGTCTGTTGAGTGATTTGGTCAGGAAAATACTATCATCAGAATTTAAGTTATCAGTCATTCTAATTTTACAGGATCAAAAGTATTGATACTGTGATTTTTAAATTCTTGACATGAGTGTCTTCATTCTGTCTTCACTTTTGGGACTAGAATATTGCAATTGCAAAATATAATTACAGTTGTCTAAGGATATTAAATTTAACCGTATTTTCACAGTTCAGAAAGGTGCACAGAAGACAGTAATGAAATAATTAAGATATAACCTGGGATGTACATGGAATATGTTAGAATCTCTTTTTAGTTGCCATGTGCCATTTTTTTCTCTCTTCTTCTAGTCACAAATGCCAAATAGAAATGTCATAGACACTACATTTTCCCCAGTGGCTACAGCCTGAAACAGTGGGTTTTTTCAGTTGTGTGGGGTTTTTTTTTCCTTAAGTTAGAGCTTTTTTAGTGTTCTTTTTCCACAGTAGAAAAAATATTTTTATTGTATAACATTAATGTTGCCAAATCTGGCTTTTTATAAAACCAATGCTCTTGAAACATAAGATACTAATTGAAATGCCAAACTGATGGGTTGGGAACTGACCTGATTGAGTCAACTGCCAAATGGTAAACACTTTCAGCTCATACGTTCCATTTCTTAGAAAGTGTTCCATTTTCTAATGCCAAAACCAACAGTGTGAATGAAAATGCTGTGAGGTGTGCACCATGCACACGCATGTGGTCTACTAATTTACAGACAGTTTAAATCTCTCCTTATGTCAGATACAGCATGAGATTGTTTTCTGTAATAATATCAAGGCATCTTTAGTTGCATAACAAGAAACTATTAATGAGAGATCACGTTCAGGAACCTTTCTTGATAAGGTTGCTCATTAACTGATTCACAGATACTTGACAGGCTTTCATGCAAAATAGCCTCTCAATGTTCTTCAGAAAAGATTTATTAATGTAGGTGAAACAGTGAGAAAATCATTCTTGAAATTTAAATGTGCAATTTTTTTAACAACAAAAATGCAGCACACATTGATGAGCCTTTATTCTGCAGCTTAGGTTGAAAGGTGTTTTTTGACCAGGTGCATGATTGCTCGCATGCTACAGAAAACTCAAAGAGTTCAGACATGTAATTGGATTGATTATCTGCAATGCCAAGTAGCACTAGAGTGCACTTAAGACAAAAATTGCTGCCTCATAGCAGTGGATGGGAGGTGGAAAAAAATGATGGCTTATTAGTTGATTGCCAAAGTTAACAATAAAGACTAATGAGACGTTTTTCATCTTTAACCCTCCCAACTCCAAAACAACAATAATAAGAACAGTTACTATTTTTTGCTCCCTCTTAAAATACCTTGTAATTTAAAACTGGTTGTAGGTATAGTGCAATTATGAATGCTATAATCATTGTACATACATCTCTCTCTATATATGGCAGCATCCATATTGGCTTTGTAATCATTAATTTTTGGCAAATTGAATGTGCTGTATTGATATGTATCTATGTAATTGTATTGTATGTCTTATAGCTAATTCACATTTTAAATAATGTTATTTTATTTACTTTTTTAAGAGAGAAGAATGTAAATTTTGTCAGTTTATTTCTGACTAGGGATTTGTTGTTGTTTTTTATTTACAAAACAGAAAAATTACTATAGTACAGAGCGGTACTAGCATCGTGCTGTATAAAATCATTTGCACATTCCTGAGTAGAAGTAAATTGGTGACACCCAGACGGAGGCCATTCACATTCAAAACAATGCTTAAATCTTGTCAGGGCTTTATACAGGTGTAGAAACCAGTCTAGAATTTACGCTGTTATATCTAGGATTGGAACATAAGCTTTTAAATATGAATTTAATTTATATTTGACAGATTCACATTAGGTTACTTTTACTTTTCTAATAGGCTTTATTAGAAAAGTAAGTTTAGAGATATTTCAAACCATTGTACATAAGTACATATGCTGTTGCCCTAAAAATACCATGAAAAAATATGGAACATCAGATCAAACAGTCTTTCAGAAACTGCAGAAGCCTTAGATACAACAACAACCACCAAAAAGTCACTACTGTTAATGATTTTAAGGAGTTAAAGCATTTCATTTAATAAAGCTAAAGCAGGTAGATTTCGGTTATAAAAAGTGACACTGACATTCTGAATAGGGGATCAGAGCAGTGACTCTTACATACAGCATTACAAAATTGGTCCTGATCTTGCTATAAACGCAACAGAGCTTCTGTTTTCACAGTTCCACTGTTGATAACATCTCTTTTTTTAAGCAGGGAATACATTGCCCCCCACTGGATTCAGTGCTATAAATGGAACTGTAGCCAAAAAAAGAAAAAAAAAGAAAAAAAAAACAAAAAGAAAAAAAAAAAAAGTGGTTTCTAAGAAAGGTTTGGGTTTGGGGTTTTTTTTGTTGTTTTGTTTTGTTTTGTTATGGGATATTGGGTGGGGGAGAAGGAAATGTGGTTCTGAGTTTTGTATAAAAACAAAACGAGTTTACTCATGCTTTATATTGTGATTGCAAAAGTTTTCAAAAGTATGTGCCACTGGGCTACTTCTGGTATATTTTAGGTAAGTTGAACCTGTGGCAACGTTTAGATCATTTGAGCATGTTCTGGAAAAAAAAATTATTCGGCCTGCAAAGGCAAGCTTTACATGAATCACTTAACACAGCATTACAGTGTGATGGTTTACAAAAAACATTTCCTTTTTAAATGACACAGCTGTTCCCACTTGCAGTATTTTCCATTGTGGTAGTGATGATGTTGTTGCTGTTGTTCTAATTGGTGGTTTCTACTATGCCTTATAGTGTTTGAGTCCAGAAGTTTGTGCCTCTAACATGAAGCTGAAGGCAAAACCATCAAGACAGAAACCCTTTTAACTTGCCAAAATTATATGATTTCTTTGAATGTCATAAACGGGGGAGGAGGGAAGGAAAACGTCTTGGGAACCTGTGTATTCTAGATGTTCACTAGCACAACAAAGCTGTAATATGTGTTTTACAGAAACTTTAAACTTGCCTTTTTCACAAAGTAATTGACGCTGTCCTTACATATGTAGGATGATGCAGCTATAAGGGCAGTTTACTTTTTATAATTCAGACTCTATAATTGTCAAGGTGTATGGACTGTAATTTTTAATCATACTACCACATGATTGTGAATCACTCTTTTAAGTTTGAAAGTGGAGAAGAGACTTCTTATGCTGGATATCAGTCAGAATTGACTGCACGATTTGCAAAAACTCTAAATGGGGGGGAAAGGGCTGCATATAAAGACACTGCTAGACTCCCAGCCTTTGGTTGTAAGGTGCAGAAGACTTTCAGGTTACTCAACCTCATGACCCTTTCCGTGTTACACATTCTTCACAAAAGAATGAAATATTAGAAGAAAACAAAGACACGTTAACCCACATGAAAAAATAAAATTTACCCAATTAATTTATTATATGTGCTGCTGTTCTTGGAGCTCTGTGCATGGTTATCCTGCAGACTATTACATTAGTTAACTAATGTTAATATGCACAGCATATTAACAAGGCCTACAGATGACCTACCTCTAGCTAAGAGACCAGTAAAGTAAATATGTTTTGGAGACACCATCCTAAGTTAGGAAATTATAATGTCCTTGTGTAGGTAATTAACTATGGTATTTTAGAAATTCATAGTTTTGTAAATACGGTCTCTCTGTTGACATAAATTCTAAAATTTAGTACGCATTAAACAACTAAAGCCATCTGTCCCTGTCCAGTTAGTTAGTTTAGTAGAGATCTTGCAAAACCATACATTTAGTTTGAGGAGAGGAGTTACTGATAATTTCCTCCTTTTGGTTACCCATAACATTTTGAGTTTTATCAGTCAAGCCAGAAACGTTTCTACATAGTCAAGAATACATTGAGGGTCACCTTTTAGCTACTTAAAGGGATTTTACTGTAAGTTTCACTCAAGCTTTTTCACAGTAGCCATGCTGCAGGAAAGAAAGGAATATAGGGAGGTTTTGAAGATAGTGTGAAAAATATAAAGTCAGCCAGATCAATCTTACTGTAAATCTGTTGGTTTGATTTTTTTTTCTCTCAAAATACAGTCTAAGCTGAAGTCTGTTGCTGGATTCCTGATTTACCATGCTGCAGTGAATCCTTATTTGACCAATTTGGGTTTTTTTTGGAGGGGGGGGGGGAGGTTGTCAAATACATTTTTAAACTTGCAGTATTTAAAAATAAAGATCATATTTGCTGTTCTTAAGGTGTCATTTAAATGCATGTAGTGTGCGTTGTTGGAGGGACAGAAATAGTTTTTTTGAAAAAAAACTACTATTGTACAGTTGTTGCCCCTCAAAAATGTTGCTGGTTAAAAATACAATATTTTTGGCCATAACTTCGTACTATAGTATCTTCATTCCTTGAAATGTAGCTTTTCTGAAATATTTGGGCTTGTTGTTCTCCCAAAATGCTGCTTATTATGAGAAATATTGGATAGATGTATTATTCCATTATTACTTTTCAGTTATATGTGCCTTGTCCTCATTGTCTAAATATTAAAATTTCCAGAATATCTTTATTACAGCCAGAACATTCAAAATATTTAAGGTTTGTTACAGTGGAGACAGTCATTTTGACAGTATTATTAAAGCGGGTTTTTTTGTCTTGTGTACAATGGAAACTCGGAAGCATGGGGAAAAGAAATAATAGTCTATATCTCACTAATAGACAACTTTCAGAATTTGTGGACGACGAGGTGAATTTCTTAAGCTTTTTGGCTGATTGCAGTAGTACTGCAAGAACAGAGTGTTTCTTTGATCTTTTTCTTCACCTATGTGATGATAGGAATAACGGAAAGATGTCTATGTGTTGCTTTTCAGGAGTCTTGCTCTTATCTGATCAACAATTAGTGGATCTCAAATCTTCATTACTGAAGAAACAGAATTTCAGGCCAGTTGCAAAAATTAGTTTGTTCTCTATTATGTGATCACAACAGCTTAAGTAAGATTCTTGGACAGTTTGCCTAAGCAAGGACTTGAGTGAATAGTTCCTGATTTTCCTTTCCTGTTGCAGAATGTAAGGGAGAGGGATCAGTGGGGAACGATTTATTTTATTTTTATGTCTCAGTGAAGATAACGTCAACAAAAATACAGTGTAAGTGGTGATATTTAGATACGTGAAATAGATGTAGAAACTATCTGTATGATAAATGGTGCATAGTTGTGATAAAACCTTACATCACATACTATGATCATATCACCCAATTGCCAACTGCTTTGTAGGATGCTGTCCCAAACACCTATGTATTCCAGAGTATTTGTAGACCACCACAAAATACACAGTTGCCAGCTCCTCAGGAGCACATCTGGTATCAGCATCTGGTAGCAAGGCAGCTGATTGCCTCTCACAGCTCATTGCTATCAGAAGGAACTACCCTGCAAGACCTAAGTTCCTGGCTCTCAGCTGCATGGAGTTTTCCCTCTCTCATATGTCAGCCCTGCCACTTGGCCAGCCAATAAACTGTGTGAAAAAACCCACTCGTTTTTGCTCTTCTTGCTTGGCTGGTTTAGTAGCCTAATTTTTAGGGGTTTCAGCCAGTTTGGCTAATCAACGGTTTACCCAAGTGCTGAGCTGACTAAATGGAAGAGGTAGAATTGTGTGGCCTGAAGTTAGGAAAAAAAGCAGTAACACTCCCCTCCCTTTAAAACCCAGTCCTGGGCAGTGTATAGTATCTGAAACCTTCATTTTATGTGCTTCATGGGCTATTAACTATTCTGGCTTGGAAGGATTGCGCTCTTCACTTTGAAAGGTCTTGATTGTCTTACACTTAGGCCACAACAACCCCATGCAGCGCTACAGGCTGGGGGAAGAGTGGTTGGAAAGCGGCCCGGTGGAAAGAGACCTGGGGGTGCTGATCGACAGCCGGCTAAACATGAGGCAGCAGTGTGCCCAGGTGGCCAAGAAGGCCAATGGCATCCTGGCCTCTATTAGGAATAGTGTAGCCAGCCGGTCTAGGGAAGTGATCATCCCTCTCTACTCGGCACTGGTGGGGCCGCATCTTGAGTACTGTGTTCAGTTGTGGGCCCCGCACTTCAAGAAAGATGTTGAGGTGTTGGAGCGAGTCCAGAGGAGGGCGACCAAGCTGGTGAAGGGTCTGGAGGGTCTGACCTACGAGGAACGGCTGAGGGAGCTGGGGTTGTTTAGCCTGGAGAAGAGGAGGCTCCGAGGTGACCTTATTGCAGTCTACAACTACCTGAAGGGAGGTTGTAGTGAAGTGGGAGTTGGCCTCTTCTCCCGGGCAACTAGCGATAGGACAAGAGGGCACAGCCTCAAGCTTCGCCAGGGGAGGTTCAGGTTGGACATTAGGAAGAATTTCTTTACAGAAAGGGTTATTAGACATTGGAATGGGCTGCCCAGGGAGGTGGTGGAGTCATCATCTCTGGATGTGTTTAAGAAAAGACTGGACATGGCACTTAGTTGACATGGTGGTGTAAGGGCAATGGTTGGACTCGATGATCCCAGAGGTCTCTTCCAACCTGGTTGATTCTGTGATTCTGTGACTCTGTGATTGCATTTTCATTGTGAAAAAAAATTATAGGATAAGGAAAACTTTTCTTTTCCCTTTGTGTATACATGGACTAAACCCAACTGTAGTCAGACTGAAGTCAACAAGTCACACCTGGTGTGAGGGATGGAGAAATACAAGAATTGGGCTTTCATTTGTCTCACAGGAAAAAAAAAGAAAAAAAATAGTTCTTGTTCATTTCCAGTAAGATCTTAAAAAAAAAAAAGTTTTCCATCTTAAGGTATTGAAAATGCCTTGTCACTGTACGTGACATTCAAGGTTTACTGTGTCCTTGTCCAAGGCACTCCTTCCTTCTCTGTTCACATTTGTCTATCACACTGATTAATCGCTTCCTGCCATCTGAAGAAAATACTTTTACAGTACTGCTTTATGTATGTACACTCCGGAATACTTTCTGATCCTTGTGAATTAAATGCAGATTGGTCTGCTAAAACTGAACAATTGATTAAGTGTAATACAGCTGAAGAAGATCATACTTTTTGCTTAATCTTATTTCACGTTCCTCCTGCCATCTTGTTCTGATTCTTTTTCTGTATCTTTCCTTTATTCTGTTTGCCATGAAGAGAAGGTTGCTTGATGTATCAGACTGAGTTCTGGTAACGATTACAGAATTGGTTACATTGGCTAAATTAAAGACAAATTGTGAATAAGAATAGCTTCAGAAAGTTCCTGTAATCAGGGGCAGATCCAATTAGCCTTGTGCACAGGCATTTCAGAAAACAAAACTATAACACAATAGCTGTAATACAGTCAGCTGAAGGATATAGTAGGCTAATGTGGGCCAAATTGGGCCAAAATACCCATTTTAATATGTCATTTCACATTGTCAATAGAGAACTGTGTTTGCCAAGAGGTTACTGAAAATTTGCTCTTTTTTTTCCTACAGTCCTGTATGAGGTGGTTAATGCAATGATCAGACTGGCACTCAACTGAAGAGATGCATTAATTCGACAAGTTCAAATGTATTCTTGCAGAGATAAATTATTACATTAGATTACTTTATATGATGCTAACAAAAAAAAGACTATTTGCATGCAGTAAATATTTAAGATATTGCACTTTTATACATTTATTATAATAAGAAGAATCACTCTCCCTAAAAATAAAATTCCATTTATCTCAAGATGAAGTATCTGGAGTTTCTTAACAACTCTCAGTTAACTGTGCACACAAGTGTGATTACTGTATACTAGAGGTTAACCAATTTTTTATCACGTGCTGTAGAATATTTGGTTTATTCTAAATGCTGATTTTGGAAAGGCAGAACGTCATTTTGTATCAATGTCTTGATTGCTACATTTCTCATCATGTCTTAGGAAAACCTTCACACTTACTGATAGTAACTGATTTATTTTAGCTCAAGAAATTGACTGCAATGTAAAATCCATTATTAAGGTTTTTCTTCAAGTACTTTAGAACTTCACTATTTTACCTGACTTTACCTAAGTTAAGCAACCTGAGTGTAATTGAGAGGCAAGAGGCCAGATATAAACGTAGTCAAATTGGATACTTCCCTTGCATAATAACCTTTTCTTTTAACACATAAATCAATAATACCACTATAATTTAGCTGATGGAGCTATTCCTCTTGAATTGCAACAGGCTATTGTGGTACTAAGACAGAAGAAATAAGTTTTTCTCATCTTATGTATGTGATTGTATTATTCACATTCTTTACCAGATGTCAGAAGTGTTCAAATGATGTTATGACTAATATTTGTAAAACCAGCTTCATTGATTTTCAGTATTATTTAATATGGTCTAGAAATTGTTTGCATCTCTTGTACGAAAGTATAGAAATGGTGGCACAAGTGGAAGATTTCAGTGGTTATGGATTAAAAAATTCTCTTTTGATAGATATTCACATCCATATATGCTGATTTCATTTCTGCTAATAGGAAACAAAAGCAACTCCACTGAAGATAGCAAAATGTAATTCTCAATTTAAAACTAGAAGAGTAAAACAGTATACAGTATACCCTGAGATCTATGAAAGAGAAAGCTGCTTCTCAGAGGAGGCTTGTGTTAGAGCTGATCACCTGCAATTTCCCAACATTTACTTGCTAGTTTAAGTTCTGCAAGGAACAGAGGTTGAAGCATTAGTGTAAAGAAAGCATGCACTTCCACCACCAACAGCAGTCTGTCTTGAGCAGACTGACTCAGGCCGACATTGCGTTACTTGGAATGCTCATGGTTACATGGGAATTCCCATAAGGTGCACTGCTGTCACTGGGACCCACTGTGCCACCTGGGAACCCAGCGTCCCAAAGGGTGGGAATTGTAACAGAAAGCGTTTGCATCTGATGTTTCTGCATTCAAAGCAAGAGCAGTTCTGCTGTTCCTTTAGTGGAACAGAATTTCTTTACCACAGAGATACCTTATGTACTTCCTGGTTTTTTCCCTCTCCTTCTCTCTCATTTTTGTTGAAAAAAATAATTTCCAAGGGAACCAGGAAGGCTAATGACAAACTGCAGTCACATTCCAGACAACAGTTTTCAGTAGTCTTGTTTGAGCCCACAAGAGGCTGAAAGGTTTATGAATGTGATCACTAGCTATTGATTTTGAGCCTGTAATTACAACATTAGGAAGATGCCTTCACTGATACTGTGAAAGGTGGTTTCAAGTTTAGGATTTCTCAAGTGGCCAGAAGTAATTGATGAAGGATGACCGTTAACAGTGTACTGAGATGTACAGTGAGAACAAGCAGGACACCAGACTGTGAAGTATCCACGCACTGAAGTTACTGATGCAGGAGGAGGGGACTTTTCTTTGTGTGGAAAACTAATTCAGTAACTACTTATGCTTAGGCCAAAAGTACACTGAGAAAACAGGAATGTGGAAATCATCATACCACTTAATGAAAATTATTTTGAAAATACAGAAAGGTATTTGTCCAGTGAGGCATGCCTCAGCTCCTGAAACAGGGTTCTGCTAGGCAGACCAACACGGGTGAGTGGACTTGTTTTTCAACTTAGTGTATTTCTCAGTTGCTATCTCTTCCAAAGATCTCCACTGCAGTGATCTTAGGGCATTTGTTGACCTTGAAAGAGCGATGACCTAACTAAGGCACATCTGCCAGCCAGAAGAGTGCTATTCTAAGTTGCATGACATTAAGTTTCTTTCTTGAAGAAAGACCCCATTTTTCAGTGGATTTCTCTTTTTCCTTCCCCTGTAAGCCTTGCACTCCATGAATAATCACACATCAAAAGGTTAAAATTCCAGTGCTTTTCTGTCTAGCATATGGCTAAGGCCGTCAGATATTCTCCATGGCTGTTCACGTCAATTCGCTAAACTTTTAAAATATTTCCAAAAGGAGAATGTCTAATTTGATGATGATGGGTATCACGATAACCAGACTGTTAGTGTAGTGTTATGACAGTAATTAGAGTATACACTCTACAGAGCTTCAGATAAGTACGTTAGTAACCCTGCTAATATATATCTTAATTTTGAACACCTGTGCATGATCCACCCCTGATGCTGGTCTTGCATATACCAGGTGCTGCAGCGTTGGGGAGGTTCTGTCTGTTGCATCTGACAAAGGAGTCCCTGGTTGACATCCAGTCTGAGGGACACTGAAAACTCTCATTTTTTTGATGTAACAAACATCACTATTTGTGTGAAATGCAAGTGAATTCTACAAGTTAATAGGAGAAGAGTTTCTCGTCCATGATAGACCAGGACCTGGAAGTCTAATACAGGTCTTTTTTCAATAAAGTACCTGATGTCACAAGTGTATTTAGGTTATCTGCAGTACTTGGAAAGTCACACTGGCAAGGAAATGTGTCAGAGAATGATAAGGGAAAGAGGTACGAGAATAAGTGAGTCCCACAGGAAAGTTCATTACGTAAAATAGAGTGCTAGTGGTCTTCCACTTCCAGCACTGACACACCAAATTGACTTGTACCCCAAACCTTTGTGTAGCTGTAATAAATACTGTGAAGCTTTACTGCTTCAGACTTTTCACTCCTCCATGTTTCATTCTGACCTGTTCCTTCACCACTAATGAGTCCTCTGTCAGACCTGGATATGTCTTCTGATTATCTGTCCAAGTCAGTTCTTTCAACTCTTTGAAAAAAAATCTCAAGTTTCTGAATTCCACCATGTCAATATATTTTGTCTACTGAGACTAGCGGAAAGCAGTTGTTGCAGAATTAGAATGAGTTGGGAGCATGGACACAGACCCTGGGAGAATGCCATAAACTGCATTCACAATGGTTTGATTTGTTGCCTTTATAGATTTTAAAATTGCTGTTGGACAGAGAGTTAGTGAAAGGCTTATTGGAATGAAAAATTTCCAGAAACTGAAAGGCTACAGTTCTGAATAGAAAAAGTGACAAGACTTGATTACAGCTCAGTTAATACTTTCCTTTCAAAAAATCGAAAAAAATCACTTTTAGATGCAAGTCTATAATTTTTAAAAGTACTATTTAGTTTATGGTATAGATAATGTCAGAAAGCCAACCGTATCCCAGGCTGCATCAAAAGAAGCGTGGCCAGCAGGTCGAGGGAGGTGATTCTGCCCCTCTGCTCCACTCTTGTGAGACCCCGCCTGGAGTACTGTGTCCAGCTCTGGGGCCCCCAACAGAAGAAGGACATGGAGTTGTTGGAGTGAGTCCAGAGGAGGACCACGAAGATGATCAGAGGGCTGGAGCACCTCTCCTATGAAGACAGGCTGAGAGAGCTGGGGCTCTTCAGCCTGGAGAAGAGAATGCTCTGGGGAGACCTCATAGCAGCCTTCCAGTACCTGAAGGGGGCCTACCGGAAAGACGGTGAGGGACTTTTTAGAAGGGCATGTAGTGACAGGACGAGGGGTAACAGTTTTAAACTGAAAGAGGGTAGATTTAGATAAGATATTAGGAAGAAATTCTTGACTGTGAGGGTGGTGAGACACTGGAACACGTTGGTCAGAGAAGTTGTGGCTGCCCCCTCCCTGGCAGTGTTCAAGGCCAGGTTGGATGAGGCTTTGAGCAACCTGGTCTAGTGGAAAGGTGTCCCTGCCTGTGGCAGGGGAGTTGGAACTACATGATATTTAAAGTCCCTTCCAACTAAAACCATTCTGTGATTCTAGGATTCTATGATAATTGAATAGTAGGAATAGGTGTCACTTTGGAAGTTGTGGGTCAACACAAGAGAAACAAAACAGTAGCAATAATTCTGAAGTGGCATGGTTCAAATATTTTACATACAGTATTCTAGGAGAAAGGCCTCTTTCCTCCATGCTTTTCTTCATGCTTCTGCTTTAAAATTAGTTTTCCATTTCAGATTCCTTTTAGCCAAACCCAGGATAGGACCAGAATTGCATTAATGGTATTCATGGTAGCAGACCTACAAACTGGACTGTGGAGTTCATCAGTAGGAACTTGAAGATGATGGAGGTTACTGAGCAGTGGCTTTGAGCTCTTAGGTGGACACGCAGACAAAATAGGCAGCATGTTCTCATGGCTAGACATGAGACTGTCTTTGAGAAGTATGCAGTTGATGTTTTCTGCAATTAACAATTTTTTTGTATTATAGAAAATATTTAACTTCTGTCTGGATGGACACTCATGCTGAGTGGCACAAAGACATTAAGAAGACACTAGCATGTTCTCCTAATTTTATTTTGCTTATATATTTCTTTAAATGTATTATGTTTTATTTATAGCCTGGCTTTCTATAATTCTATGCACAGAAAGAGTTGTTTCCCACAATACATATAAATATATATCTCTCACTATCAAAAATACCGGTCTATAATAGGCCTGAGAACCCCACAGGAGTACTTTGGTAACTACCCGATCTTCCTTGAGTCTGTTCCCAGACAAAATGGTGATTTGTAACACAGAGTCACAGAATCACAGAATCAACCAGGTTGGAAGAGACCTCTGGGATCATCGAGTCCAACCATTGCCCTGACACCACCATGTCAACTAGATCATGGCACTAAGTTCCATGTCCAGTCTTTTCTTAAACACATCCAGAGAGGATGACTCCACCTCCTCCCTGGGCAGCCCGTTCCAATGTCTAATGACCCTTTCTGAGAAGAAATTCTTCCTAATGTCCAACCTGAACCTCCCCTGGTGAAGCTTGAGGCTATGTCCTCTTGTCCTATCGCTAGTTGCCCGGGAGAAGAGGCCGACTCCCACTTCACTATAACCTCCCTTCAGGTAGTTGTAGACTGCAATAAGGTCACCTCTGAGCCTCCTCTTCTCCAGGCTACACAACCCCAGCTCCCTCAGCCGTTCCTCGTAGGTCAGACCCTCCAGACCCTTCACCAGCTTGGTCGCCCTCCTCTGGACTCACTCCAACACCTCAACATCTTTCTTGAAGTGCGGGGCCCAGAACCGGACACAGTATTCAAGGTGCGGCCTCACCAGTGCCGAGTAGAGAAGGATGATCACTTCCCTAGACCGGCTGGCTACACTATTCCTAATAGAGGCCAGGATGCCATTGGCCTTCTTGGCCACCTGGGCACACTGCTGTCTCATGTTTAGCCAGCGATCAGCACCCCCAGGTCTCTTTCCACCGGGCCTCTTTCTAACCACTCTTCCCCCAGCTTGTAGCGCTGCATGGGGTTGTTGTGGCCGAAGTGTAAGACCCGGCACTTGTTCTTGTTGAACCTCATGCCGTTGGTCTTGGCCCATCTATCTAACCTGTCCAGATCCCTCTGTAGGGCCTTCCTACACTCCAGCAGATCGACACTCCCACCCAGCTTGGTGTCACCTGCAAATTTACTGAGGGTGCACTCAATCCCTACGTCTAGATCATCTATAAAGATATTGAACAGCACCGGCCCCAGAACTGAGCCCTGGGGAACACCGCTAGTGACCGGCCACCAGTTGGACTTTGCCCCATTCACCACCACTCTCTGGGCTCAGCCATCCAGCCAGTTTTTAACCCATCAAAGAGTCCACCCATCCAAGCCCCGGGCAGCCAGTTTGTCTAGGAGGATGCTGTGGGAGACAGTGTCGAATGCCTTACTGAAGTCTAGATAGACTACATCCACAGCCCTGCCCTCATCTACTAAGCGGGTCACTTTGTCATAGAAGGAGATCAGGTTGGTCAAGCAGGACCTGCCTTTCATGAATCCATGTTGGCTGGCCCTGATGCCCCGATTGTCCTGCATGTGCCGTGTAATGGCACTCAGGATGATCTGTTCCATCACCTTGCCTGGCACCGAGGTCAGGCTGACAGGCCTATAGTTCCCTGGATCATCCTTCCGGCCCTTCTTGTAGATGGGTGTTATATTTGCTAATTTCCAGTCAGCTGGAACTTCTCCAGTTAACCAGGACTGCCGGTACATAATAGATACATGGGCTTTTCTGTCATCAGGGTAAAAAATGTGAGGGAAGAGCCAAGAGCATTTGGGCGTATTATTCTATTATTCTATGAAACATATGCTGGTCACAATCGGATGTAGTTTAAATCTGATTTATATCTGAGGGAAAGGAAATTAAATGTGACATATTTATTTCATTACTGATCTTATTAGCCATAATATATAGCTATTTCAAAATGTTATGGGTGGAATTTAGGATCACTTGGCATTGACGTTTCTTTACCAGTCATCACTCAGTCTGATAGCAAATATGTTTCTCCAGCTTTGGCTGCCATTTTTGATAAACCAGTTCCCTCCCAGCTGAATACAGTTTTTTTAACTTGAGGTAAATTAGCCTTTTTTCTCCTGAAATAAACCAACATGGACAGGACTTGGCATTGCTGCTGACATTATCAGCAGCTCTAATGTTTTCCATGGTACACAATAATCAATGTGTATTTTAATCACTTTTATCTGTCTATTTTAACTTTTTAAGTCAAACTTTCTTTCACATATTCATTTCTGTTGAATATTTACTTCAAATATTTTCAGCAACTTTGTTACTGATTTCCCAGCTTATTTGTTTTCTTCACTTGTTTCGACTGAAGGAATCCAAAAGCCTATCTTCATTAATGTTTCTCAGTCTTGTGATAATTAAAATGCGTAGGCAATTATCATCTGCTCTGTTTCCACTGCCTGGTTTGCAGAACTTCATGTATTGAAAGTTTGATCTTAAATGCATCAATGGTCTTTTAGAGGCTGTATATTCGTAAAAGGCAGGATTCATTTTTGACAAAATCTGTTTACAGCTGTTGAACTGTATTGTAAGCTCTAGGCCTTTTCCTTTCATCTTGATACTGTCAACCACATTCATTCATTCTTACTACTTTCCATATAACTCATGTGCTAAAGATAGAATTTCAATTCTTCTCCCAATATTTTATGTGGTTTCGATTCAATGGATGTAGGCATGATTTTGTTTTGTTCCTAACCTGTTCCTTCTGAGTCTTTGAAGATACTATTGGGATACAATTTAAATCCTACTGT